>NW_019520213.1:121910-123820 GCF_002814215.2 Seriola lalandi dorsalis
ACCCACCCTCCTTCATTTCTACTGCATCTCTCCAGTTGTGGACTTGCTAACTGTCCCCCCTCCACATTTCCCTGCTCTGGCTGTCTAAGTCCTCAGTTTGATCTATTCATGCTCCATTGTCCTCCCTGTTTCATATTTCAACATTTCAACTTTCAACATTAATTGTGCTCCTTCAGGGAGCTTGCCAAGGCATATGTAGGAATAGCGTGCTGTGGTTTTTCGAGAGGCTAAAATTACAAAGACCTGCTGATGAAGGAGCAAATTACATTAATTGCAGTAATTGATTAATTGGTGGGTAGATCAATAGAAACCACAGAGTATGAAAAAAATACTTGATGACAGCTCCCATGGCTTTCTGAAGAGATATTTTAAGACTTGCGTTTTGACAGAGGGAAAACTAAAAATATGTATTTCTTTTCTTTTCCTTAAGAGACTGTAAGGTTGAATCTTATTAGATCTGATTAAAAGTTTACATGTGATAATACTACCACTGCGAACCAAAGCTGTAAATGAACAAAATCCTTTTTCTATGATTGCATCAATCAACAGTCCTCAAATAATCTTATTTTCAATGACTTGTGGATTGACTGAACTAATTAAATTCAACCGAAACCTTTACATCATTAGCATCCTTAGGGAAAAACACCATGACGCACATACTGTTGCCCCCTGTAATCTCTTTGGATAAGAGCAGAGAGGGATCACTTGTGTGGTGGTACACTGGATGGTTGTGTGTAACTCACTGCCACTAAAATAGAGCCCTTGATATCTTGTTATTGGAACAATGATTCTTGGAACTGCTGCCAAGACACATATTAGTTGTGAAATTAGCCACAGAGACCCTGACTTAATATGAAAACGATTATAGATGCTGTAATTCAAGAGATAGGCTGAAATTTTAAAATACATAATTGTCTAAGATTTTTTGGGAGCCTGCATCAAGTAAATATTACTGGTTCTGTGTCTGAAGGCGTTTCATCATTGGCCGTAGCTTTCAAATTCATTGCATTTGAGTATTGTTAACAGCATGTTTTATTTTTCTTGGGTTAACATGAAATCTGAGGGCCATCAGCCTGTTCCTCTCATCTGTCCCTTGCGTACCCTTTGTGACCTTTATGGCCCATATTTTCCTTTTTTAAAGGGTTTTTGTGTAGCTCAATACGGTGCGATGAGTGCATGCATGTGTGTGTGTTCGTATGTGTGTGGCGTGTGACACCAGGCATTAGCTGTGCTTTAGAGAAAGTGACGCTTTTAGAGAGCAGCCTTCATCTTGGATTACCATGCTCATGGATCCTGTGGGGTTTTTTTTTTTGTTTTGTTGGAAGCGAAGACAGAGTGGGATGATATTTACTACATCTGTCTGACAGCTGACCGACTGGTTTTAACTCATCCTCCTCACAAGCTCATGCATGGTGCTTTTGTTGTGAGCCTCCTGGTTACATTTAAGATGAGCAAAAAAAATAAAGGGCCTAACTCGTGTGAATACATTCCCATGCGCCGGCGCATAATGGCAAGTACCAAGCATACAGTAGAGCACGCTATGTCAGAACCTGAATTAGTTGATGGTTAAAGAGAAATTTTCCACACCAAAGCTTAAAGAGTAACTTAACACTAAATCCGCTGTTTAGAATTAATACACTACAGATACAGTTCTATCTACTGATTGATACTGGTCCCATTTTACCCACGGACACTCTGCCCCCAAACTATGGCAAGTCATGTAAATATTTTGTGCTTTTCAACTGATGCTTGGATAAACAGCGATTTTTAGAGTAAATGATTAATCAAAGAAAATAATCAGCAGATTAATCAACAATGAAAATAATTGTTGCTTGCAGCCCTAATTGCCTAATGAATGAGTTCATTCAGTTGAATGTCCGTAATCAGTTGAAATAACTGGGGGGGCGGGG
>NW_019520213.1:123840-137004 GCF_002814215.2 Seriola lalandi dorsalis
GGGGGGGGGGGTTGATCCCATTGTAAAGTCATTTTGGTCCCATTGAAGATGCAAAAGCAAACAGACTGCCTGTTGAGCTCTGCCAGGCCACAATGAATCAAACAGAATTCCTTGGCCGACTTTGCAAAGCTAACTTCAACACTAAATAACCAGGAGGAGCCTTCATGTGTTGGCCCCTATGTGGCAGTGCAGGGTTTTTCTTTTTAAAGCATTTCCCCGTCTGTGTGGAGAGGCGAGCAGCCTCCCTGACAAATTACAAATTCTCCTGCTTCTTCCTCTTGTCTTTGTTTTGAGAAATGCGGTGAAATGTGAACTTGTCCCGCTGCTGCCCTGAAGAGGAGGGTGTGGCTTGGTTTGAGTCATGCTCAAAGAGACTGCCGAGTCATGACTCACACCCGCAGACTCAGTCGAGCACTGACCCCTTTGCTCCTTCGCCCTGGAAGTGTAGTCGGAGCAATCGCTGATGATGTTTGAGGATCCTTTGTGGCAGTGAAGCCTCTTAATAGCCTCAGCCTTTTGTATTTCTAATTACACTTAAACTGAGGGCTGTGCAGGTTGCATGAGGCCGTGCTGTAACCCTGGCTAGTCGAGGAAAACATCAGCCGAGGGACACATCCAAGCACATGTGCATCCAAGCATACACACATGCGCACACACACTAGCAATTCCAGTGACTGTGGCATTCCCATTTACTGTTGCTTAACTAACTTACCCTTGATTTGTAGGAACATTCAATTCCATGCCTTTCACAGCCAATGGAATAACCACAAACAGTCGGCAGCAGCCGATGGGTTCTGGAAATTTAGTATACACTCTATCCCTCTATTGCTTATCCCCTCTTTTTATCTTTCTGTCTCTCTTTCTAAGTAGACATGCCTAGTTAGAGTCTAAAATGGCCTTGTGAAGGAGGACGGGAGTTAAGATGGCATCCCGAGAGACTTTTCAGAGAAGTAATTTAATAAACTGTGATATTTTCCCACTCCACAAGGGAAAGGGAATAGGCTCAGAAAAGTAATGAAACTCAGCTGTTGAATTTTTAATATTAAAGAATCAATTTCCTGTACTTGAACATAACCAAGGAAGACTGTGCTCCTCCACCTGAGCTGCAAAATGCACAGCACAGAATTGACTTCCGGCTAGCTTCCCGTTCCCACTGTCGGCAGGTGTACAGATTTGATCAAAACATTTGTTCAGCAGCATCTCCTGGCTCCCATCTGCCAGTGAACATTTGAGTAGCAGCTAGAAATATAGGCTGTCTTAACCGCAGTCACTGCTCAGAGAGGGGAATACTAACTATAAGAATAGATACATGTCTCTGTTAATTATTTATGAAAGTATGAGCATAAAAAGCATAATTCAAATTCAAGCTGCAGTGAATCTGCAACTCAAGATTTGAAAGCGTGCAGGTACAGTTTGATCTAAGAGATCTTAGAAGAATTTGAAAATGTGGCATGGAACTATAATTTCTGAGCATGCTTTAAAAGAACATGTCCATACTTTATCTGACTGTTTGGGTTTTATTTATTTCAAAGTTACATATTAAGCCAAACAAAAACAAGCAATTGGCCATTTTGGAGCTTGATGCTCGTAGAAGAAGAAATTCTCTAACAAGATGACACCTTCACTCCCTATAGGGCTGGGCAAGTAACTGAAAATCTTAATCTTCCTCTTGCGGTTAATTCGGTCAACACTTCACCCAATGTGTGCGTTTATAAACTGTCCCCTTTAAAAAAAACGAACTACTACCTAGTGTTCAGTCACGTGCCTCCACCCCGTTCGACTAACATTAGTCCGCATTCACTCGAAGCGAAGCTGGCAATATGGATGACACAAGTGCAAACATTGAGCATCAGGTTACGTCCACACTAAAACGTTTTAGTTCTAAAACGCATCACTTTGCTTACGCCTGGCGTCCAAGCTACGTTCTTCCAGCCTCTAAAACTGGTCCCGTTTTAGTTTGAAAGCTCCAGGCTTGGATGCATCATTGTCAAAACAATGATGCAGACACCCGCCTCGCCTCCCGATTGGGTCTCATCAGTCACGACTGCCAGACAGCGGTGAATGCGACATGGATAGTGACCAAAGGTAACGGCACCAATCTGTTCTATCACTTGGAACAAAATCCATGAACGCCGAAGTGATCGTTCATGAATCGTTATTGAGGTAAAAATTTGAAATAATGGTCATATTGATTTGAAGTCATGCAGCTGTAAATAATTACTGCAATTGATAGGTATATTTTCAGGTGTCAATAAATGTAAAATGTGTGTTTACACAGCTTGCTCTAATGTATTTGGAAAATGAAAACGATGTGATTAGAACAAGTGATATGAATATATCAAGACAACATAATTTAAATTGAATCATCGTCAATGAGTTTCCACTCAACACTACTTTCAGGTCAAATCTAATGGATTCCTAGTATCCTAGAAATTACGTTCAAATTGAACAATTTTGCAACACAAGATTTATGTCCAGTGCCAACATTTGATGCCAATTTACTTCTATTTACCAATTCACATCTTTTATGCAGCATGTTGACTAATAGACTAGACAGACTAATAACTAACGATCTAACCTTCACTTCATCCTAACTATAATTTATAAGGTTTTCCAAATCCATCCTGTGGTCACTACATGCCGAAACAGTAAAAACAAATCATTTACCAAATGTTTGAGGGTTTAATTTTTTTTTTTGTTGTTGCTTAAACTTAACCAGAGTTTTGCATATTTATCCAATATCACTGTTCAGTCTGTTAATTAAACAAAAAAAAAGCTAATTTTGTATGGGCTCAAAACATAAATCACACCCACAGTTTTGTCTCGATTTCTTGATTTAAATAATAGTTTGTGTTCAATTTATTTAATTTATTTTTCATTCATCCAATCGTTTTGACCTAAACAGGCCTCTGTAATGTTTGATTGATCATTAGATTGGACACTGGTATTTGATAATTAGCTCTGTTTCCTACCTTTCATGCTTCTGTCAAGGCTGTTGTTTGTTTGTCTACTGCCGATACACAATGACACTCCTTTTACCCTCCACCGCTACGTGTGGCAGTGAGAGAGAGAGAGAGAGAGGTCAGGTGATGATTTATGACCGCGATGCTGCATTCCAGCACAGGATGATTAATCTCTTCTGGGAACACTTCACGAGTACAAGTTTAACCTACCTCGGCCTTGCACACGCATGCACGCACACACGCCAGTGTGCACACAAAAACGCAAGCACACACACGTGTGAACACATGCATGCTCTGCATGCCTGACAAGCAGGACATAAACGCAGGGCCATAGTGCATGTAGGTGCTTTTGTATGCAATTCATGTGCATCTGCCCCCCACACCACTCACGCACACAACCCAAACCCACCCCCACAACCCAAACCCACCCCCACATACACCCATCCCCTCTTTTAGTCTCTGCTTCCCCTGCTCATTCTCTCTGTTTCTCTCCTCACTAACCTCCGTGGTGCACTGTCTCACATTCACCCCTCTCCTCTTTCGCCTCGTCCATTCATCACAAACAGTCACAGATGTTCACACACACAGAGAAAGACAGTGAGAAGGGGAGGGAGAGAAAAAGTGAGTCTCTGTATAAGGCCATTTGGCCCCAGCACCACTGAGCATAAGGCCATAGGATTAGTGCTGCTAGGTGCTAAAAGCTTCAATGTCTTAGTAAGCACAGAGAAAGGCAGGGACTGGCTGTATCTGTGTGATACAGCTGTGTGTGTGTGTGTGTGTGTGTGTGTGTGTGTGTGTGTGTGTGTGTGTGTGTGTTGGTGTGTGTGTGTTGGTGTGTGCATAAGTGTGCACACTCAGGCGCTCTGTGCAGGTAGAAATACTCTTTGGCAGTCCTGACCCGGCATATTGAGAGGATAAGTGTAAATACCACAGGCTGCATCTGAAGCTCTATTACTTGAGCACACTTCAACGAATCGTTCCACAGTTATACTCATTGAAACACAGAGGGTGGTTGAACACATCTTTATTGTAATGAAGTCATTTATTGTAATGGAGAGCATTTACAGTCAACTGTAGCTTAGATTCCTGCGCTTTTGTCATTAAGGCTTCCTTGTCTCTCTATCAAGCCTGCTCTCTCTCGCTGCCTCAGTGTGTTTCTCTATCTCTCTGGTGGCCAGCTTTAGCCTGTGGACACAGTGACCTTCGGATTTTTCAAAGGGATTTGCAGTGGTTTGGACTGTTTTAAGAAACATTCTGTCGTTGGGCAATTAAACATTTTTAGTGAGGCCCCATGTCCTCAGGCATATAAACTATAATTCATCACTGAGAAATGTGCAACAGAGAAAAAAAACAAAAAAAAACACTAAATGATATCAACATGATTGATAACACAAAAATAAAACCAGTTATGATACAGTTAAAAGATGGAGTGTACATTAAGTTTGTTGTTAAATGTATCACATTGTGAGTCATTCATTGTTATATCAGAGATGTGCTTAAGCTTAACAGTACTTAAAGCACTCACATCACTGGACTGTTTATTGTTTATGGAGTCTGCTGTCATGAAGTAGTTTGCCCTGTTGTCTTGCATTATAAATACTGATCAACACAAATGTTCTGTACAGTTATTAAAGTTGTGTCCTTTTAGTTGCATTTAGTACTGGTCAGTTTGGTGACAACTGTGGTGATTGGTGGTAACACCAATCGCAAATACAGCAAGCACTCCTTTGTCCAAAAGACAATGCATTCAAACAAGCTGATGTTTTAGGGAAAAGTAATTGCAACAAATAATTGTTCCCTTTGCTTCACAAAAAAAGCCACCTCATATTTGGCCAGTAAAGCTTTGAACAGTAAACTGTCAGGATAGACTAAAAGAGATGAAACAGTAACGATGAATTATATGCCATGGGGTCCAAACTGTCAAAAATGAAAGTGTGCGGTTTGTAAGATGCCAAGAAAAAAAAGCCATTCCTTGCTCAATTTAGTGACAGAATTCTTTATGGGCTAAAAATATCCATCACACCCTCAGTTCAGTTGTGGTTTCCTCTCAACTCTTGATTTAAAGAATCATTCCCATTTTTTGTTATTTTTTTTTTTTTTTAATTCTCAACAGTGTTGACCTTAACAGACTTATGTGACATTTGATTGATCATTAGATCAAAAGATGCTTTGCTGTGAATCCCCTGACTATGAAAACAGTTTGATTCCAATGCAGGAATGGTGGACCCCACCAGTAACAATAAAGACTACGGTATAAAAAGATAATTATAATATGTGCACCAGATACATTAGTTGGTTATTGCTAAAAAAAGCTTAAATAAGATAAATAAGATCATAATGAATGAAAAAAAACATGAAAATATTTACAAATATATACAATTTTCATTTATATCTCATGTCAGTCAGTCTAACTGAAAACCAACTTAACCCCACATCCACCTATCACTGCTGTTGCTAACTACTGTTATATGGCCAGCAGCTGCCACTCCACTGCAACCTATTTCATTAACTAATGGTTATCCTTATCTTTATTTCTACTATACACCATATTTAAACCTATATTTAATCATCTCTGCCATCATGTCACGTGTGTACACTGAATGTTATGTCTTGGCTCCATTCATTCTGTTCCCACTGGGGACTTTAGCTTGTGTCTCTGCCCAGTGTGAGATTGCTCTCTGATTGGATAGGACAGCGGCTCTGAAATGAGCAATAAGTAGTAAAGTAAAACAAAAATGAATCGAATTAAACTGCATAATTAGCCTGTAAGCACTACACTTGTGTTCTCATGTAGCTCGAGACACAGCGATTACAGTGGAGGATAAATACAAAAGAAAAGTTCAGTTCAGTAAAGTCATATCTAACATAAACATATAGTCACACTTGTTCGTGTGCCATCTCTTTTTCAGTGTTAATCCTTTATCTCGCACCCGCTCAATTCATAACAGAGGCAGTGTCCATTATCAAATGTGAGGACTGGGGATAGCAAAAGAGTGCAGTATGAAGGAGAGAGAGAGCGAGAATGAGAGGGCGAGTAATGTAATCCTTTGTGAAAGTGCCATCATATTACCCAACCCCACTCAATCTCCTCACCAGCTACAGAATAGATGAATGTCCTGGATGATTCTAATCTCATCACACACATACACACATTACACACACATGTAAGCACACACAGAGAATGACTTGTCTACACCATTCATATTTGATGTTTACAAAGGGACGGTGAATAGTAATAACACGGGTGGATGTCGTGATGTTATTGTGCTTGAATACTCCCTCCAGACATTTGTGTGTGTGTGCGTGAGTGTATGGGAGTTACATTTATAATTTCTGGTGCTTAAGGTTAATTCTTCTACTTTTAATTATGACCAGGTGTCATCCCGCCTGAAGATTTCTGTAAGTGCTGAGTCCTGACGGGGCCCCCTGTACGATGTGACATCGTGGATAATAAGGGCACGTCACATCAGAGAGAGAGAGAGAGAGAGAGTGTGTGTGTGTGTGTGTGTGTGTGTGTGTGTGTGTGTGTGTGTGTGTGTGTGTGTGTGTGTGTGTATCTAGGCAGGATGGTTCAGACACCAGACGTCTTCTCGTCCACTCCACTGTCTTCTTTGCAATGCTATCACTTCACATTGATTTAAGAACATGTCTGTAATTGAGGAAGAAGGTCTGATAAGGACTGAAGATAGTTTTCGGAACAATGTGTTTGATTCATACTGTGAAGTTATCTGGGTCTTTCAAGTTTGAATTGGGCCTTTTTAAGTTTGTTGTATTTGATGTTCACATTGAGGATTTACCTTTGCTTGATGAAAGGCTTAGACACAGACATTCTTATAGCTTGTTTTGCTTTGACGTGAGACACCATGCTGGTTTAATTAATATGTGTTTAAGGTTGCTGAATTGATCCAGGATTGAATTTACAACTTATCCTTGGGGGCGCCAACTGGACTAAAACATATATAAATATATTGATTTACTGCTGCATTGATTTAAAATGAATGCGGGATAGTCTGTGTATCCTACAGTACAAGTATCAGAAGTATAAACACAAATCGATCAACATGCTACCAGGAAGTGAAATAGGTTTAAGTACAAAACAGAAAGGTAACTGGTCAGAAATGGACTGATGAGGCCATCAGTCACAGCAGTTGTAATGATTATGTTGCTAACTCATTGCAGTATCAATCGATTGTGTTATTTGACCTGAGAGTCAGCTATGCTGCAGCCAAATTAGGCGCTTAACAAACAATTATTAGTCCTGCTGCTACCTGATGACAGTTGAAAGCTTTTCTTTCTTTCAAGTCATTTAGAATATGGGAAAGGGAGCACTGGGTGATGTGACACCTCTAATTTAACTGAGTCCTCCATGTCACCAAATTCAATGCAATTTGTGTAGCTATTTGTACGTATTGCTGTTGCTACATAGCCAGTGTCAGCATTAACAGCTGTTTACTGACCATCTGTCTCCAGAGTTGGAAAGCAACACCAATGTTAACTTTTGTCTCTCTCACTGAAGTTAGCATGCTAACCAGCTAGCGTCGGCCCATCTTGTCACTTTCTGATAGCGATTCACTGTAGCCTCCAATCTACCCTGAAGACGTAGCACTGCTCAGAGGACGTATCATAACCTCTTGTCTTGTAAATGCAACGATGGCCGAAGCTCACAATCACCACCAATGTTACCAGCAAAACATTTGACGTTTGGCGGCAGAGAAATAGCCCTAGTAGCTATGAGCTGTTGTTAGTATCAAATTATGAATTCCATCATTGACCATCATGCATCTTCTGAGCAAAACTAAATCCTTATAAGAATATCAAACATGCTTGATCTTGTCAGTATGGTCAAAATGAGAAATAGACTGCATTACATTAGCTCTGACTTAGACTCATCCCTCAAGTGCTGTGACAGCAGCGCACAGCTCTGTGATTAGACTCTAAATGGGAAAATTTGCCTAAAACAGAAATCACTTCAAAAATCGTCTGCTGTAAGGTCAGCATAAGATAAGTGAAAAGGCTTAAACGCAATTTTGGTGCAAAATTTAGCCTTTACCACTAACTACTCAGACTACTTCTTAGAGCAAACACTTGCATCCTGTGCTATTTTCATGGATTTAGTTTCATGGATTTTCATGGATTTAGTTTGTGAAGGCGCACCGACATAATCACTTAAACTGCCTCCCTGTTTATTATGTCTGCTGGTATTTCATTTTTCTCAACATGGATTATATAACCCAGAGTTTGAGGCAGAATGACAAAAGAGACACTAAATCAGGGGTACAGGAGCACGGGTGGTGGGATCCTGTGGATTCAGGGACAAAGGATCATCACACAGTCCATCAAAGATCTCAAGAGCATTTTACATCATTAGTCTCAGTCCTTTCAACATGTCTGATGTCTCCACTTTTTACCCACATATATCATCTTCTTCTTTCCAGGTTTCCCATTTTGTGGAATTTTGTAATTGCAGTGCCAACATAGAAAACATCAATATTTCTCTCAGAAAAAAATTCACATTTATGCCATATAACCGAAAGACGTGCATCATTAATCCCAAACAAAACCTACAATTCAACCAATATTATTGTGTCTCTAAAAACCCTGATAGTGATTTCTGTAGCACACACAGGTGCTGTCTGTTAAATGATGCTAAAAACCGTTAACATCAACCTCACTCGCTACTTGATTCCTCGATCAATTCAGACAGGATGTTTTATTTCCTGTAATGCACCAATGTGTGGCGGAGGTTTTGATGGTAAAGCTTTGAGATCCAGTACAGTGATATATATCTCTCTTTTTGTTGTTATGAACAACATTACATTTGTCTCTTGAGTTTTCATTATTGAATCTGCTTCTATACTGCCAGTGTATGACAAGACACTTCAATATTTTTGGCACAATCGCAGCTTGTCTGGGTGAAAACAATGCCATCAGTTCATTTGAGTCTTATTTACTGAAAGAAATACTGAAAATAAAATAAAACAAAAATATATACTGTAGCTAACAAGGTACTGTCAGTGTTTTTGTGGATTGGATGCTCAACTAATGAGTTTAACTCTGGCTTACGACCTGTGTTTCCTCTCGTCTCCTTGCGATCTCATTTGTAAATTCCATCTCTAATAAAAGTACACACTATAAAATATGAATACTAAACAATAACCGTAAAAAAAGAAGAAAGAATCAGCAAAAAAATAATAATTTGACTGCATTCAAGACATGTTTTTCTTCCACAGTGAGGATTACGGAAGGGCTTTTAAACTGTTAGATTCCTGCTGCTTTTTAATATCTTGTGTGATCTATTTGTGTCCTAAGCTGCTAATAGCTAGAAGGAATCAGGGGAACACAGCAGGGGTGGGTGGTGCTCATATAATGGATCGGATATTTTATGTTTCTCCCCAAAAAAAGAGATAGGATTGGGAATTTGTCTTTCCCTCCTTCCTATATTCATCACTTTTGTCTCACTTCTGTTTTACTAGAAAACAGGGGTTTCTGCAGAGTGGGAGTTCTATATAAAAAAAAAAAAAAACTCTTGTTTAGCGGTAGCTGCTGAGATTACCTAGCTCAAACGAAGACACAGCATGAAGTACATGGTAAGGACTGAAAACCAGTGTAGGATGGAATTTCAGGACCCTGCACTCACCAATCGGCAAGAGGATATCACACCGGGCGAAGCTGAACTTGAGGAGCAGTAGCCCAGTGCGCGAGACGAACGAAACCTTGCTCTCCATTTCACAGTCGCAGCACTGGCACAGCTGTGATAACAATGTGCCCTAAACTTATGCTCTTATGTGTTCGGTGTGGGCCCACAGTTGCCTGACTATTATTCTGAGGAAAAAGTGATTGCTAACAATGTATGTGCACACATTTCCCCCTTCCCTTTCCCTCTTGTCCAGCTCGGCTTCGGTGCAGGCAGAGCTGCAGCTGATCTGCATAATCACACGTTTAGAAACAGCTGAGAGAGGGAATGAGTGAGCTATTTTCAAAACTTCTTCCTGACAACAATTTTGCAAGTTTTTAGGACAATCAGCCCGTTAATTCTGCATCAATTAGTGATAAACTGTGAAAAGCAAGTTAATGGATATTTTTGGTGGATATGGGAAGAGGGGTGCAAAATGGGTTTTCTCAAAGCAAAGGGAAGAGTAAATGGCAGGAGTTATGAATTTACAACATTCTTGAGCATCTATAGGGACCTGACAATTCTTCATAGGAAATACTATAAGCTGTAATGTCGGGGAATGTTGCATAAATGTTTCAGAATCGCAATGTTTGTTATGGGCTAGACCAAGCCTCAGTGGACCAATTTAGCCAGGCCTTATAATGGCCTCTCTAATGCTCCAGTCTACATGAAAATAAACAAGTCTGTAAAAAGGAATATTAAATGCACTGTGTTATTGTTTATTCTCAAAGAAACAAATTGATCTTTTTATGACATTCAATCTATAAAGCAAGGCGGTAGCTATTTTACAGCAGTTACCATAAACAAACTAGTGAGCTGGGTTTTTATTACCTTTCATTTCAGCATTGCGGATAGAAATCTTTTAAACGGATCCGATCGGCTACACCTGGTCTGAATGACAGTGTAGGCAGGAAGAGTGTGTGTGTGTATGTCAGAGATTGTGTGTGATCTCTGCCATAGCTGTGAAGTATGGCTGATTCCCTGATCCAGCAGGTTAAGGAGGGCTTTGGCTCTGCGCGGCTGACCCATCTGGGCTGTTTGCCGGGTTTCACCCTCATCCCTGAACTACAGTTGGAGCAATGGAAGCTCATCTCATCTCCACCGCCTCTACTAGTTCAGATCCGCTGCATTACAGCTGTCACAAAATATTAATGATCATTGACCCAATATGCCTCAAAAGATTTTTTTTTTTGTGGCTGACTATGTGTGTGTCTGTCATCCTGTGGCATCTCGCCTGAGACATCAACACAAACACACGCAGATATAAAGGAAAACAAGGATAACTCAAATAATTTTCCCATATTTTTCAATGCTGCTATAGCGCTGATCCTTTTCAATCTGTTGTTGGTGACTTTAGCTCCCATCCAAATAGCATATCTCCTCTGTTTTTCTGCCCATCTTATCCCAGAGCTCAAGCCTGATGTGACCTCCTACACACACTACGAGAGCCAAAGAGGATCAGCGCCCAGATCCACTCAGATTACCACCTTCTTTGTCGCTCTGTCTCCCTGTTTTTCTCTCCTCTCCACCTAGCAATGAATGGCTACTCCAACCCTGAAGTTACATTTGGACAAGGACAAATAGTATAAAAGGCAGAAACACACACACACACACACACATGCAGACACCACTGCAGGGATGGGAAACGTTTGAGGGGCAGGATAATGTCAGCTGACCAAGGCCTTGGTGGCTCCCAGTCATCCATGGCTGCCAGCTTCACTAACATCAGCTCCACTCCACGGTAACAGGACAAAGGCGGCCTGCTTTTTTTTCTGCAGCTTTTAACAGGGCAGCTTGTCTATGTGTGTGAGAGAGAGAGAGAGTGAATCAAAGACAGACAGAAAGAGAAGAGGAGGAGTGTGCTGAGCATCAATGGGACTTTGTGTCTTTTTTGTCACTTGAAGGGAAACACCATCAGGTAGTGGGACAGTGGGAGAATGAGACTTCAAAGATGACAGCAACCTGGTGCTGGGCAATGTATAGTAGGCTATACTAGCTGTTACATGCCAGAATCGCCAAATCAACTGTCAGCGGTCAAGTTGCATTGTGGGAAGTGTACAGTAGGTGCCAGGTTTTGACATGGAGGAAGAATGCGTGGAATAAGAAAGATGACACCTTTGGTTCTGCCTCATTGATTTTGATCTTTTTTTCTCCTTTTTAACTGTCCACTGTGACTCAACCAGCGTTAGTAGGAGTGTAATGTTAAAGTTGTGCCATACTCATTTCAGCTTAAAATTCCACAAATCAGAACTTGAAAAATGTCCAATAATTGTGTGAGCTGCAAACACACTATTAGTTTAATAAATACATTATATAAAACTGACCTTGAATCTTGTCAGTCTAGATCCTTACAATTGTGTGGAAATGTGTAAAGGAGCTACTTGTAAGTTTTGCTATTGCTGCATAGCCAATGTTAGCATTAGCAGCTATTTACCCATCAGACTTGTCAAGAGCTTCATTTTAAGAAGTTATAATACAGCCCCTGAACAGTTAGCTGGTGTGTGCTTCCTTCAGAAGAATAAAAGAAGTGATAGAAAAAGAAGCTAAATAAAAGGGTCGCTTTCCACTGTTGGAGACGGCTCTTGGCAAGTAAAGAAATTAAATCTGATATTGAACTCACAACGTTTCTTCTAGACTTGTAAGTAAACAGCTGTTAATGCTAACGTTGGCTATGTAGCAATAGCAATTCTTACAAGTAGCTCCTTTGAAGTTCAGGAGAATATCTATGGTCAGTTATGTTCATCTGTTAAAATCTCTCATTGTTTTGATCATGTGCATAACGTATAGGGGGGTGGAAGGTGGAGCACAGTTTATTGCTGGATAGCTTCTCTGAGACCCTTGTTACTCATGCCTTGGGATGTGTCTAATTACTGATGTGGTGTGTTTAGCTAACTGAGTAGATGCCGCTCTTCCTATTTTGGGAAAGGGGCTGTCCATATGATTTTTTAGAAACAGCTTCGGTTCTGTGTTAGGATTGAGTTACATTGTCAGACTTATTGACGGTATATAGACGTTTCAGATTTTCTCACCCCTCCATGCGTTCATGTCCTTTATTTATATCTTGTCCATGTGCTTGCTGTCAGCACTACAGTGTGCTTCTGTTCCTTTCTCTTGGGCTAAAATGCTACAAATATGTACATTTCTTCCCTTTCTACCCTCCAGGTATTCTTGCTGTCACTGCAGACCTTTCTCCTTTAACATCATACCCCTGCCGTCCCACACAAATACATATATATGCGTTCACACTTATCTCAAGACAGCATGTTTCCACCGACCAAAAATACACTGCGAATTGTGTGGCATCACAAATAGTTTTGCTGTATAACCGAATATGACATTTTGGTTGAACTGTTTGTCGGGAGATGCTGTATTTGAAAATACCTGCAACAGAGACATATACAGATGCACACACACTAAAAATCGCATTGCATTCACATGGCCATTGTTACTTAACTCCCAGTCATCCTCCCACACACACACACACACACACACACACACACACACACACACACACACACACACACACAC
>NW_019520214.1:0-73737 GCF_002814215.2 Seriola lalandi dorsalis
CCCTTTTTATGCCTTAGTATACTATGACCTTTTTGTGACTTTTTATGCCTTACTATACTATGACCTTTTTATGCCTTACAATACTATGCCCTTTTTATGCCTTAGTATACTATGACCTTTTTGTGACTTTTCATGCCTTGCTATACTATGACGTTTTTTATGGCTTTTTATGCCTTACTATACTATGACCTTTTTATGACTTTTTATGCCTTAGTATACTATGACCTTTTTATGCTGTATTATGCTATGCCGCTTTTATGGCTTTTTATGCCTTACTATGCTGTGCCCTTTTTATGCCTTAGTATACTATGACCTTTTTGTGACTTTTTATGCCTTACTATACTATGACCTTTTTATGACTTTTTATTCTTTACTATATGTATGGATGTTTTTTATGGCTTTTTATGCATTACTATACTATGCCGTTTTTATGACTTTTTATGCCTAACTATACTATGACCTTTTTATGCCTTAGTATACTATGACCTTTTTATGCCTTACTATACTGTGCCGTTTTATGACTTTGTATGCCTTACTATACTATGACCTTTTTATGAATGTTTGCCTTGCTGTACTACAACTTTTTATGAATAACCATACTATGACCTTTTTATGCCTTAGTATACAATGACCTTTTTATGACTTTTTATGCCTAACTATACTATGACCTTTTTATGCCTTACTATACTATGCCGTTTTATGACTTTTTATGCCTTGCTATACTGTGCCATTTGTATGACTTTTCATGCCTTACTATACAATTATGTTTTTTTTTTCTTTTTACTTTTTATGCCTCACTACACTGACTTTTTTAGAACTTTTTATGCCTTACTATAATAATATGACCTTCTTATGAATTTTTATGCCTTACTATACTATGACCTTTAATGCTTTTCTATAATTTGCCATTTTATGACTTTTTATGCCTTACTATACTATGACCTTTTTATGACTTTTTATGCTTTGCTATATGTATTGATTTTTTTTATGGCTTTTTATGCCTAACTATACTATGATGTTTTTTATGGCTTTTTATGCCTTACTATACTATGATATTTTTTTTTACTTTTTATGCCTTACTATACTATGACCTTTTTATGCTTTACTATACAATGATGTTTTTTATGGCTTTTTATGCCTTACTATACTGTGACGCTTTTGTGACTTTTTATGCCTTACTATACTATGACCTTTTTATGACTTTTTATGCCTAACTATACTATGATCTTTTTATGCCTTAGTATACTATGCCGTTTTTATGACTTTTTATGCCTTAGTGTACTATGACCTTTTTATGCCTTACCATACTATGAGCTTTTTATGACTTTTTATGCCTTACTATACTATGAACTTTATATGACTTTTTCTGCCTTGCTATACTATGACCTTTTTATGCCTTACTATACTATGACCTTTTTATGCCTTACTATACTATGATATTTTTATGACTTTTTATGCCTTAGTATACTATGCCCTTTTTATGCCTTACTATACTATGACCTTTTTATGACTTTTTATGCCTTAGTATACTATGACCTTTTTATGCTGTATTATGCTATGCCGCTTTTATGGCTTTTTATGCCTTACTATGCTATGCCCTTTTTATGCCTTAGTATACTATGACCTTTTTGTGACTTTTTATGCCTTACTATACTATGACCGTTTTTATGACTTTTTATGCCTTACTATACTATGATATTTTTATGACTTTTTATGCCTTAGTATAATATGCCATTTTTATACCTTACTATATTGTGCCGTTTTATGCCTTACTATACTATGACCTTTTTATGAATTTTTGCCTATACTACAACTTTTTATGACTTACTATACTATGACCTTTTTATGTCTTACTATACTATGATGTTTTTTTTATGACTTTTTATACCTTACTATACTATGACCTTTTTATGCCTTAGTATACTATGACCTTTTTATGCCTTAGTATACTATGACCTTTTTATGACTTACTATACTATGACCTTTTTATGACTTTTTATTCTTTACTATATGTATGGATGTTTTTTATGGCTTTTTATGCATTACTATACTATGCCGTTTTTATGACTTTTTATGCCTAACTATACTATGACCTTTTTATGCCTTAGTATACTATGACCTTTTTATGCCTTACTATACTGTGCCGTTTTATGCCTTACTATACTATGACCTTTTTATGAATTTTTGCCTATACTACAACTTTTTATGACTTACTATACTATGACCTTTTTATGACTTTTTATGCCTTGCTATACTACGACTTTTTATGCCTGGCTATACTATGACATTTTTATGACTTTTTATGCCTTGCTATACTATGACTTTTTATGCCTACTATACTATGCTGTTTTTATGACTCTTAATGACTTACTATACTATATTTTATGACTTTTTATGCCTAACTATACTATGACCTTTTTATGCCTTAGCATAGTATGACTTTTTTATATCTTACTATACTATGACCTTTTTATGACTTTTTTTGCCTTGCTATACTACAACTTTTTATGCCTTACTATACTATGACCTTTTCATGCCTTACTATAGTATGCTGTTTTTTATGACTCTTTATGCCTTACTATACTATGACTTTTCATGCCTTAGTATACTATGACCTTTTTATGCCTCAGTATACTATGCCATTTTATGACTTTTATGCCTTGCTATACTATGACCTTTTTATGCCTTACTATAACTGCAACGTTTTTTATGAATTTTTATACCTTAGTATACTATGGTCTTTTTATGACTTTTTTTGCCTTACTATACTATGACCTTTTTATGCCTTACTATACTATGCTATTTTTTATGATTCTTTATGCCGTACTATACTTTGACCATTTTATGACTTCTTATGCCTTACTATACTATGACGTTTTTATGACTTTTTATGCCTTAATATATTATGGGTTTTTTTTTTTTAACTTTTTATGCCTTACTATACTATGACCTTTTTATGCTTTACTATACTTTGACCTTTTTATGCCGAACTATACTATGCCATTTTTATGACTTTTTATGCCCTAATATAAAATGACTTTTTTATGCCTTAGTATACTCTGACTTATGACATATATGTCCTTTTATCAAGAGTGATGTTACCATATGTGTCACTTATTATTATGACAGATATACATCCCCTGGATATATAAAGTTTATAATATATATGAAATACTCATAGTAAAATGCAACTTCTTTAAAACAACATTCTTATTAAAATTCTATAGGTTTGTATATGATTTTCATAGTAATTTATTATTTTATTCAATCATACATGTCTATCTTCTATATTTACATATATAATATGAACATATACTGACAGGCTTAGGGAGGATATATATTTATGTAACATACGTCTGTAATTTAAACAGACATACTAAAATACATGTTTCTATTAGCTAGACATATATGTCAATATATGTTATTGTTCCAATTTCCAACAGGTTTTATATGTAATTTTTACATATAGGCTATACTTAAAGACATATATGATTTTACTTCATATGTACAGTACATATATTTCATACATAGAAATTCAACACATGTACATATATTACATTTGTGTAAGGGCATTCTGTTTGGTTGACGGCATTAAAAAGTCTTTTTGTTTTGGAGGGTAAATGGGGTTGTTGCGTCCCTACCAATGTTGAGACCAAAACTACACCCTTGCAACCAACATTTGAGTTTTGATGTATATTTGATGTGTGAACAGGGTTTGTCTCACCACTTCGGTCGGCGGCCCCTCCCCTCATGATTCTGGCCACGATTACAGCTCCCGTTGCCTCGTCTCTCCGAATAGTCGCTCCCTGGTAGGAAAGACACGAAAATAAATCAGATTTCCAAACACAGATCTCATCTTCAGTTCACAGAGTTGATACAATCCTTTGATAGACTGGTAAAAGCTGCTCCTTTTGTGCCAGTTGGTGGCTTTTGCTGGGAGGAAAAAAAAAAAAAAAAAAAAAAGAATCAATAACCTATTAAAGAGTAAATTACAAAACTCTGTGACTAGAGATTCTGATACCTCATCATTGAGATCACTTCGTTTTTTGTGCTGGTAGGCTGATACGCTAGTGATCATTTGGTTACATTTCTTATTAGTGTATCATACAGTAAGGTTATGCAACCTACTTCCTTACTTTCTGACACTGGGTTTCAGCTCCATCAGTTTTAGTCAAGAGATTTTTCCTCGGTAAGTTAACAGGGATATTTTGACATTTTGGGCAATACACTTATTCTTGCAGAGAGCTTAGCTTAGCATAAAGACTAGAAACAGGGAGAAATGGCCAATGGCCAAACAAGGTATCATGTATAGATTGTGAGCCACTACACTGGGTTGGATTATATTTGATCTCCACATGATGTAAAATAACTGATGCATTATATCATATCAGTCCCACATGTGACATGTAAAAAATCAAACCGGTAGTGTGTGAGGCTGTGACAGAACAGTGAAAGAAAAGTAGTTCAAATCACTGGAATTACAGTTTACATTCTGTCACCCCTCAGTTTAACTGAACTATTACATTTAGCTTTCTGATGTAAGCCAGTTGCTGCAAAACTGGTGGCTCCCCAGCAGGTGCTTCTGGCAAGTTAACACCAAATCTATTTTTCGTCCTCTGCTTGAAGGATTTCCTTTAGCAGGGTTTTTATAGCATCCCACAGTGACAAATTCACACCCCAGAGCTCTCTGAAGCCTCAAAGCTGCTCCATTAAAGTAAATCCAGTTTTAAAACCCACATGAAGGCATAAGAAAAGTAGCTGCTGATGGTCTGAGGAGCTATTATTTTGCCATGTCTTCAGGTCTGAGGCGACTCACCAGGGGTTCCTTGTTCTTCACCAGGCGAACGATCTTCACCGACTCTTCCTCCAGGTCGTCGTCCAGATCCTCTGGCAGCGGTGGCAGAATCGGGTCAAAGTTCTTTTGGGCCACCGTGTCGTGGGCTGACAGCACTGCCTGCAGGAACAATTTACAAAGAGAAACACCGATAAATGCAAAAGTTAAATAAGATTTAAATAACCGAACAACAACGTACATAAAGAAAAGGAGGAATTACATCTCTTTCACTGATTGATTTTACAAATGAGTGTTCAGGTTTCACAAGCGTCATCTCTTTCCGCTCCCCAGAAAGCCAATAACTTGAACATAATCACTTGATAAGAATAATTAGGGGCTCAGACAGCTCTGACACTGCTGTTATGAAATAGATGATAGGAAATCAGAGCAATTCAGACTGAAAGTGCAGAGAGGCAGTGGCATTTAAGATAGTGAACCACAGAGGGAATGAGAGGGTGTCTGGGTTGGAAGCAAAAGAGACACTTCTGAGCACTTATCAGATGCTCGATGTGCGATGGAAGACACAATAAATATGTGTGAGAGTCTACCTTGAGGTGAGGAGTGCTCAGCAAGAGAAGCAGCTCTCTTTCATCGTCCTCCAGTGGCCCATTCTGAAGCTCCTCTGCCAGCTGAAAATGTGAATCAGAAAATCTCTCAAGTTGCTTAAAATATTTCAAAATGTTGTCCCACATATCCTCATAAAACAAATCTAATTAAATACCAAGTAATTTCTAAAGTAGAGTATTGTTTCATATTCAGATTTAGTTTGGAGTTGATATGAGAAAAGGTTGCACCTACGTCCTCTGCCAGATAGGAGGCGCTGTGTAGAACGGGAGTCGGGCTCTGTTTCTCATACTGCTTCAGTTTCTCATGGATCTGTAATGAACAACAAATTAGCTACAACCAATTCTTGTATTATGAAGGGTCATTTGAGTACATTGAACAATTGCATTTTCCTTTTACTTAATATTTGTTAGATCTTTTATTGTTAAATAATCTTTTTTATATTTATGATTAATTTACCCAATATAAACTAATGCTGTATGATGTGTGTTTTGCACAACAATGCAAGTGAAGATGTGTCTAAGTGAAAAATGTCAATCACATTTCTTTTGTCAAAAAATAAATAAATAAATAAATAAATAAATAAAAGAGGCTGATAATATTGTTCATGTTTTGTTCTTCATAGAAAGAAATACAGGATGTGACTGGAATTCCATTCGTTAAATGTGGTTTGTCGGCCAAGTTGTGCCAGAAATCATAAATATGAAGAAGTCACTTCTCCTCAGATATATCTGCTGTACCTTCATGAGGTAACCAAGGCTTTTCTCACTGAAGACATCTTTGAGGAAGACCAGGTCCTCTTTATGGTTGGCATCTGGGTGGAGCTGAGAGGTGAGCAGGGCCAGTGTCTCATGCAGCCCTATGAATCATAAAACCAGTCATGTATTAATCACCCATTCAAACACCTGTTGTCTATCAAGAACTAAATCAACGGCTAATGTAATGCAATTTCCTGTATGATGTCAATTTTCCTCAACCAAATACAAATATTAGAGTTAAATACTGAGATTATACCTTTTGTCATGTAAACAGATGTGGTAATCTCATAGAAAGCTTTGTTAAGCTTCTTTAATACTCTCAGTTCAAGCTCTAGTAATGTATGCTTGATATTATAGCATGTCCATTATTTATAAGTATATATAAAGCATCAGAGAGAATGAACAAGTAGCTCGAGCATATGTCGTACCTGTGCTTGCAGACACGATGGGCATGGCTTCAATCATTCAGAGGAGGGTGCAGAGGGGGGAGAGCAGGGAGGGAGGGAAAGCAAATCTGGTAAATTCTCTTAAATTCTCTTCTCTACTTGTTGGCCACAGTGATAAATCACAGACGTAACTGAGAATGGGGAAAAAAAACCATAACACTCTGTATTAGGGATGAGATATGCATTTCTTTTTTTTTCTTTAAAAAAAAGGGGGATAAATCTAAGGTTTCCTATAAATTATGATTTTATTCTAGTTTCTATTCTACAGATTTGCTGAGATTAATCTAAAACTACACAGACTTGAAATAATAGTATGGAGTATGGTTCTTTTTATTTGCACTATAGTTACATTTGAGACAGAAATTTTAAAGATAGGACAAATCATTTCCATGCTGGTAGGTGCAACAAGATGTTCAAAGACTATAAAAGCAAATATCTGATCTCTTGTGCTGCTCATAGGGAGAAGGGTGAGGTTACAAAAATAGGTTTTATTACCTTGGTGGTCACTGACTGCAGTATATTATTTCTCATTTAAAATTATGTCAAAATGTAAATATATTTTGAAAGGGGACCCGACCAGCCATGCTTTGACAGTGATGAATCAACTCATTACTGTGCTGAAGTTTCCGTATGATAACAGCCGCTCTCATTACTGAGGCATAAAGCATTCATTTTATTTCATACTGTGTGACTGTCAAGAGGAAAGTGAGGTCAGATAATACTGACCACAATAGGATCACTCTCTGTGCACAACTCAAGAGTCTTGCAGATAATTAGTTTAATTAAACGGTGTTTGAGTTGTGTCACATTATTCACTTCAGTGCTGTGTTGCTGCATGCAGTGAAGCATGTAGCTTCAAGCTGCCATCAATACCAGATTTTCATTACCATTATGTTTTGTTCAGAGCTTATTTTCATTAGGATCTTAGCTTCAAAATCACTCATGTACCATTGTTAGTCTCTGCTCATACTGTCTCAGCTCAAGGTTTCCCATTTCATCTCCAAACAACACATTTCTCACCACCCTGCTCATTAACTTCCCAGTAAAGACGTGGTTTAAAGTTTTACTAGAAAAATATTAAGACTTGCTATGTGTTACTGTGACGCCAGCAGTTACAAACCATCTTTATTGTTCATCACAGGCAACAATGTAAAATATTTAGAACTGGTAAATAGAGCTAAGATTAGTCCACACAAATGACAGAAAACACTGCAATTGCAACAATTTTTGATTAAAAAGGGGCTACTTGTAAGTTTTGCTATTGCTACATAATCAACATTAGCATTAAAAACTGTTTACTCTCCAGTCTAAAAGAAACGTGAGTTCAGCATCAATCCTCATTCCTTTCCTTGCCAAGGGCTGTCTCCAATGATGGAAAGCAAACCTCCTGTTTTGCTCCCATTTCTATCATTTCCTTTCTTCTACTGAAGTTAGCATGCTAACCAGCTCTAGTGCCAGTCTGGCCAAACTGTCTCGCCATTTTCTGAGACAGAGTCACTGTAGGCTGCCCTGAAGAAGTAGCGCTGGTCAGAGGACGCATTATAACCTCTTGTACTGTAAACACAACGATGGCTGAAGATCTTGGCAAGACTCTTAAGTAAACAGTTGTTAATGCTAACACTGGCTATGTAGCAATAGCAAAATTCACAAAATCATTTCAGATAAGGAAAATGGACAATGCATGATCATTCAGATCAAAGTGGCATATTAGAGACAGTATATTTGAATTGAATATTATTATTGTATGGCAACTATAACAAACACACTTGCTGCCTTTGTATGCAAATTAAATATCTTCTTTGGGTTTGAGACAAAACAAGCAATCTGAAGACATCACCTTGGGATCTGCGAAACTGATGAGCATTTTTCTTACATTTTTTCTGACACTTTAAAGACTTAACAAATCACTGAAAACAAAGTTGACAGATTAATTGACAACGAAAATAATCAGTAGTTAGAACCCTACCAGTGATTTAATAAAAGCCTCAGCGTGAATGTTTATTACTTTAGGTTACTATTTATAATTTGGAAGACAACTTGACTTTGCTAGTCCCTTAAAAAATATTCCAGATGTTTCACAAATGAAGGGCACAATCTTGATTTAAATTAAATCATGAACAACATTACATTGTTCTGTGTACGTCAACTTGGATTTTCTATGTTATCTATATTCTATGTCCAGAAGCAACACAGTTAGGCAGACTAAAATGTGCCACTAAAAGGGTATCTAATATTATAACTATCCTTTATACATGAGAGGGAATAGCACTTTTCCTCCACAGCTGTCAGTAGTCACTGTGTGCACTAGTTAGATCATCACCCAGACTCTTAATTAACAGTCTCTACAGAAGAACGTCAGGTGCACAGCCCACCTGCTGTATACCTGCTCTAACCTTCTAACTGCTCCTGGAACTACAGGCTGTGTAGGTGGGAGGCCGAAACACCAGGCTTGAGCACTACTAACACACATCTGTGGGAGGGTCGCAGTAATAAGATGCCAGGTGAATATAACAGTGGTGAGTGCGTGTGTATGCTCAGGCTTCATCCTACACACTATCTGCAGGATGAAGGGCATTCATGCAGAGCAGTTATCCATCACATCCATCTTTACCAGCAAAACAGTATTAACTCTATCTAGGTACACAGAGCAGAACTGGAGGTACAGCTGTATAAAATCCACTATTAAACCCAATCAAACGCCAACCCCCACACTCGCATTTGTAAAAACAAAAGCAATAGCAACAAGCAGTGTATCTTGGTTTTTGTCTATATCTTAACCTTCCCTGCATAGCTTCACATGGCTCCTTAGCCAACTCTCCTAAGGTAAGGACCACATTTTTGTATCCAATAACTGGAAGGACTGGAAAAGGTACTCCATTAATGGGCAAGGACAAAACACTGATTAAAAAAGAAAAGTATGAAGTAGTTGGAGACACATACAAATTACTTGACTCGAAGCAGAAATCTGCGTGGAGTCAACATGGTGGCTTATGAAAGTGAAAGTCTGTGTTTTTCACTGTGGGGGCAACATTTCTTCTTGAGTAGGAAATTACAAACCAATCCTGCAGCAGTGTTTTCTGACAAAGAAGGTATATCAGTCTGGCTCATTGTTAGACATCCACAGTTTCAACAAACACGTCAATAAACAGGAGCCAGAAGCACCTGATCAGTATGTTGGCTACGTAGCAAGCTCTCAAGCTCTCGTCAGATTTATTCACCGTTAAGACAGATGAATGGAGACATGTATAAGCCTCATGAAACTACCATGTCAATGCTGATTATTTTTACAGAAATCACTTGTACCCAGAGACTTTCTACTTTGGCATCTCAAAGTTTTTAAAAAAACAATCACTACTTTTTTCCGTCATCTTGTGTCGTATATTCTGCCATTTCTCTCAAAAACAGCAATTTACAATTGTCTCACAGTGATTATTTGTCATTTTCTGTCACTTGATTGTCACATTTTCCCCAGGGTGTGCTGGTAAAAACATACCAGCTGCCAAGGAAATTTCTAGTTTGGAAAAACACTGATTGAAGACAGGATGGCAACATGCCAAAGTGGCAATTAGAATAAGCAGCCAGACCACAAACAGATCTTTGCTTAACTGATGACAAGTGTTTATAAAGTACAGGTTGGACCCATGTGTAAAATGTTGTAATGTAATGCATTTAATTGTGCCTCAGACTGCTGAGTGGTGATGAAAAACAACCTCTTTAAGCTGCTCTAAAAGAGCTATTACACATGATAATTGGCTATCTGTCTGCTCAAAGTTGCTGTTGTGGTCCATCAGCAACACATGGACGCTGATGGCATCATTAAACACGAGAATTAAATTATCTTCCATGCAACTGACTGGAGGATGAACCGGCCATATTTCATCCATTTGCATCACTTTGTCATGTTCTGTGTTTTTCTGCTGCACTTCAGTAAATACACACGTTAACAGAGAGACCAGCATCACCAATGTCTTCGGATCTACAAATCTCGTCTGCTCTGGATCACTGCTGGAGTGTGACACGACCTCTGACCTCTTCCCATGAGTGACCCTCAATCAGGCATTGATAATAATAACCCCCAGATTGATTCAGTCTAATGCTGTACCACCATCAGCATGCCTGTCCCTTCATTCACTCACTCAGCAGGGCATTGACCACGTAGCACTTTTAAAAAAAAAAAATCAATTCTGCACATTATCAGGCGAGAAGTCCACACACTTCACCGACCCTACTGATTTACACAGCTTCAACTAACTAAACAAGCCAAAGTGTATTTATGCATGTTTATCTATCTATCTTGTCTCTGTATCAGCAGGATGTCCATGAAACTGAACAAACAGATTCACAACAAAGGCATTGCAGATGAGTTTGTAAAACTGTGACCAGATAGTGGAACTGCTGCCATTAGATCTATCAAATCATTCAATTTCACGGAAGGAATTATTTAAAAAAAAAAAAAAAAAAGGTTAAAAGAAAGAGGTGAAGAAAGCTGAAAGAACATTTTTATATAGGCTACATCTTTGTGTCTTAAAAAAAAAGGCACAAAATAAATATTCGCTTAATGTGTTACAGTTAGTTGGTCATCCAGAAAACTTTAAGCCAATTTTTTCTCTCAACTTCACCGCTTCTGTAATTACTGCTCCAAGTGACCTTGAATTGTGATTAAATGTTTGTTTTCATGCATTTTCCTGGTGTTCAAATTAAATTCTAGTGTGTATTTTGCTATCTGTTGGCCATCAAACAAGCCCAGTCCACTGAGAAAACTTCAAACCATAAAGCGAGCAGTCCGGGGGTAAAACATCCTCTCACTCATCCTCTGTGCTGCCCCTGCTTTGATTCAGCTCTCCTCCCCTGCTCACTTGGCCCACGTTCCTGACCTTCTTTCTCTCCATCTCTTCCTCCCTCCACACTCTCTCTCTAATCACAAGAGGCTGAGAAGAGATTAAATCCAACATCTTTCCGCATTTTTTTTCCCTCTCTCTCACAGAGTCTATCGTCTAAATACTTAAGGTTCCCACCGGCCATATGGCGGTATTATCTAGCCTCCTTGATTTAAGACGGCAGCGCTCGCGGCTGTGTGCATCACCGAGGATTTCAATGAACACAATGGCACAGATAAGAGAGGTTTGGTAGATTAGGGGAGAAACTGAATAGCAGCAAAGATGACAGACCGATAAGAAAAAAATAACAACTTGTATTTTTAGCAAAAAGAACTCTACCACAAATAAAAAATGAAGACTGAAGCAGTTCATTGATTAAGTGATTTAAAGAAAATTAATTGATGGCATTTTCAATAACCCATTTATCAGGTTAAGTAATTCATCCAATAAAAAAGGGACAAATGTGTGGAGGCTCCAGCTTCTCTAATGTTATGATTAGCAGATTTCTCTCCATCTCATAGTATTACAAACCAAATCCTTGTGAGGTTTTTCATTGTTGAGACAAAAATAAATAACTAGGAAATGTGTCCTTGGTCTTTGGGAAGATCTGATGGGCCTTTTTGGAAACTTTTAGGGTCACATTGGCAGACTGAAACCCCCTCACTAACTTAATAAATTAACTGTAATGTGGTCTTTCAATTAGATATCATCATGCAGAAGTATTATTTCTGTGATGCACAATTCAGTTGTTGATATTATTAGACAAGGACAACACTAGTCCTTCAAAGATCTTAATCAAATATATAATTCATTTAATTGAGTTTAATATGTTTGGAGACATCATCAGTGCAGAGCTTTTTTTTAGTTTGACATTTTGGGAAATAATCTTGTACTTTCTTGCTGAGAGTTTGATGAGAAGATCAATACCACTATAATGGCCATTACATATGAAGCTACACCTAGCAGCTAACCCAGTTAGCTTGGCTCAAACATTGGAAACAGGGAGAAACAGCTAACCTGGCTCTGTCCAAATGTAACAAAACCCACCTCATGGCACATCTAAAGCTCGAAAATTAACAAGTTATATCTGGTTTATTAAATTTGTACAAAAACCAAAAGTGTAAGAACGACATTTTGCTGTTTACAAGGGGTTCTCTGCACGACTATTTTTGGCTGAGAGCAGTTTCCAGGCAGTTAGCGAAGACTTGAAGTTGCTGCTCCAAAAATAGCAAATTGTCGGTTTCTGTACATGTTAAACCAAGAAGATATAACATGTTTACATGTTTTGCTTTGAACAGAGCCAGTCTAACTGCCCCCCCCCCTTTTTTTCCCCCAGTGTTTATGCTAAGCTAAACCTTTCATCCTGGCGTCAGCCCCCAGTATGAGCACGATAGCAAGTTTGTAGACAACCTAATTACTTTTACCTGCATGATCTTAACTCTGGTTTATTAATTTAGTTTATAGTTTGCCCCTTTACAGCATTTGCATACAGATTTTATTTAAAAATGAATAATTCATCATTTTTGACTCCGGTTGGCAAGTTTTCCTTTAAATCACCTTGCCTCGTCAAATTAACGGAGGGAGTGAGGGAGCTGCTCAAGGACACATCAACAAGCCGGATGTCTGTTTATGTTTTAATAATTAACACTTAAATATTACACAGGAACTATTATTAAGAGTTTTGACCTTGTGGTAATCACTTGATCTGCAGGGTCTCCATCGCAGCATGGTACAACTGTCAGCTGTGTGTTCTTTATTGTTGTGTTATTGGTTTTTATCATTTTCTAATCAGGGTTTTCCCCCTGGCTTCTGGTGCTCATAAGTGTGCTCAATCATGACAACATTCCATATTCACTTCTCCTTCTCTTCTTCATATTGATCAGATGTTCTGTATCATGGAGCACTGAGGTTTGTGACTGATAGTCAAATCCTCACTGAATCGTCCATTATATGCTTTGACTGTGTTTTACACTGGTTAACTTTGTCCATGGAGGCTCTCTGGATCTTTGTCAACCATACAACATACAGCCACGAAACTTTACAGGTGTGTAGTTAAGATCATGGGTGCAATCCCATTAATATTGAGTACTCATGTAATGTAGTGGTGACTACCAAGTGCTCATGGGTTGGAATATCAACATGTTGAAAAAATTAGGCATTAAGAAAATCTACAGTCAAGCGTGCTACTTTATTACACTGACACTGTGTATGCAGAGCTAAACGTCGCTGTCCTCCCTCCTCACACACACAAACATGCACGTACGCCACCTGTTTGCCAGACTCATTTGCTGTTGGACGGGTCCCGAGAGGGAGACAGAGAGGGGCGAGGTCGCCAACACACTGCTGATGCCATCTGCCCACCGCTCTGCGTGCTTTTGCACGTGTGTATGTGTGTGTGTGTGTGTGTGTGTGTGGTCCACCACCTATGATGCCACCCACATGGCTGATCCGACATGTTTGAATATGACAGATTTAATTCCAATATCCGTTAGGGAAAAAAAAAAAAAAGTTGCATGTTGTACATTTCCCAGTAGGATTACGATCTATGCTGTAGTAACGCCACAAAAGATTTATAGAACATCTCTCATTTCAAAAATTAAACACTTTCTATTCTCCGTACGAAGTAAAAAAATAAAATTATACACACATATATATATATATATATATATATATAGCAAAAGTATTATCCAGAATGTCTGCATTTCAAAAAAAGACATTTAGCCAATGAAATGTAAAAATAAAAAAAAATAAAACAAAAAAAAGAATTAATCAATTAAAAAAAAAAAGTTGAACATTATTTTCTTATGATCAACTAATCGTTACTGCTCTAATCCCAAATTAAGGACCTCTGTTTTATCTCAACATGATAAAATAATTCTTAAATAGGTAATTCTGTCAATCACACCGTAAAAGTTACTCTTCACTTCCTTCACAGTGACCTTGAGATTCAGTTTAGATTTCAATTGTGCTTGAATAAATGCTAGAAATAACATAAAAATGTAGTGCAGAGGAGGTCAGGAGCCAGACGGCTCTTAAGAGGCTTATGAGAAGAACATCACTTCAAAACACCTTCAACACGCCCACTCTCAGACACAGCAGGATAAAGGATCACTTCTAGGGTTGAGAGATTGAATTTGGCTCCCTGTCTGAGGAAAGGAATCCCATATTTGTGTGTGCAGACAGGCCAATGTCTCTTTTTACAAGGCAAACAAGAATTTCAACAGCCAAAACAAGTTTGGCTTATCATGATCATGTTGATAAAGTGCCAATCAGGCTGGTAGGAGGGCCAAGCCTTAGAGGCTTTTGACTGGTGGCTAATGTTAAACTCCCTCTGAACTCATAATGATATGTGTAAATGCACAGAAAAACAGGGTTTAAGAGGGGACAATCCTGGCCACAAACATGTGAAAGGCTCCCACGCTCCACACATGGGAGCAAGACACCAAGACTCAGAGACGCAGAGTGACTAAAAACGATGCAACCACATCGTCCATGGGCATTTTGCACCTCTTTGTATCTTTTTGTCTCTTTGAATTCATTTTTGTTCCTCTTTAATGTAGATTTAGTGTCTCTTTGCTTTTCACGTCTTTGTAGTCGTTTTTTGTCTCTTTGGGGTCATATAGCATCTCTTTGAGGCCACTGCATCTCTTGTAGTCGTTTAGCACCTTCATGTTGTTCTTTTGCATCCGTTTGTGATATTTTTGAATATCTCTGTGGTCGCTTTGCAGTTCTTGATCATTTTGTGTCTCTTTGTCATCTTTTTGCATCTTTTTGTGGTCGCTTTGTGTTTCTGAAGTCGTTTGACTTTACAACCAGACATGGTAATGGTCCCTTCAGACAGAAGCTCTGGCCCAGGGCATTGAGAACACCGACTACGAAACGCCCGCGTACAAACAAACAGTCATCTTACCAATCAATTCATCTGTTGCACTTACATAACAAATTCATTCTCACCTAAAAACACTGAAGCATAATCATGAAAATGAGCTGGGTGTCTAGACATAAGACATCCCTGTGTCCCCTGTCTGGGTTTAGAGACACTGGCACACATTTTTCCTTGCGACTTTGTTTACTAAAAAACCACAGTGCATGACCCTGACCTTCACTGAATGTCTTTGGCTTTCCTGCTTCTTCTGAAAGCCAATAAAGCCATAAAACAGAGCCTGCCCTGCCCTGCAGCAAAGCATGACCAAGTCACAGCTAAAGGCCTGTCCTGTCAGCAGACCTCTGGCTGAGGTCACCAAGCACAGTGATCTGTTAATATTGATCAGCTTCCCCCTAACACAATGGTCATTTCTAGTCATTTAATTGGCTCATACGGTCTAAGATGGTGTACATCCACATGCAATAGTCTCTTCTGTCACAGTTTAATGTAGTGTTGGAGTTGGAAATCAATCTCAGGTGAGACACACACCTCATTAACATGCAGCACAGTCAGGCTTCCACATGGTTTACTCAGACACAAAAACTGGAACGCTCAATTCATAAAAAGCCTTAAAAAAAACACACTAATTTCATAGAGCTTATGGACAAAACAGAGTAAGGTTGATTAGTCTAAATAAGAGTAAATTAACTGATATTTTGCTCTTTATCAGACAGACACACACACGTAAATAGACACTGAAAAAAAACAGTTAAGTCAGTGCACATGAGAGAATAACCTTACCTTGTTGAGGCTTCGCTCAGCCTCAGTGTGCGTGTTTCTCTCTGTTGTCTGCCCCTCTCTAAGCCCGACCCCGCTTCTGTTACAACACCAGCCTGCCTCCTTTTGTGTTTTCTCCTTCCCCTTTCTCTCTGTGTTTCTCTCCGTCTCCAGCTGACTGCCACACACCAGGTTTTATTTCTCCGCCTCGTCCAATCTAACGCTCAATGAGTCTCCCCTTCCCCCTCTGTCAGTCACTTCGCTCTCGCCCTCAGTCGCTCGCTCTGTCCGCGCTGCCTTCAAGTGCTCCTCGTAAAACTCCAGTGTCCAAGATTCACGTACCACAAAGCGCAAGAGACATTAATTGGAAGGAAATGAGAAAGAGAAAATTTGTAGTAGGCAAGGATGGTTTCCTACAGCCCCTTGGGTCCCCAGGTTCAATGTATCACTTGGCTTTTGTTAAAAAAAAAAAAAAAAAAAGTATACATTTTCTACAAAAATAAAGTAGGAAATAAGGTGGGTCTTGCATTAGTAGCCTACACAACCTTGTGATCCTCTCTTGTAAAAAAACAAACAAAAAAATTATTTGTTGTTTGCTGGCACTTTGGTTATTTAGTCAAATTATGTTCACTTGGTGGATATTCCTAAAAAAAAAACGGGGCTAGGGGGTGGATGTCAATAGGGGCCCAACAGCAAATTTGGTTCCCTGACATGTTAATCCAGCCATGGTTTATGATCACTGTTGAGTGTTAGTTTAAAGTAGTTTTAAGTCGTTTCCTACATGATTTCGCTACAACTGAGAACTGAACAAAAAGTGGATATAGGGGCTGATCATATACACTACTTTTTACACAATACACAAAACATATAGGCTATGAAAGCCCAGGAAAAGCCAGATAATGTCAAATTACTTTACTAGCTCACTTTTTGTATATGTCAAAGTTTTCACTTAATATCAGTAGAGGTGAAACTGTTCTTGCAATTTTGACTTTGTATCTCACAATTTTGATTTTATGGAATGTCTGAATCTTAACGCCTTATTTCATGTAATATGACTTAGTGTCTCATAATACTGACTTAATATTTTACTTACCACAATTAATTTTTCTGCCACAATTTTCCATCAGATCTTTCTTTTCCTGGCAAAAATTAGCCTCAATACAGACTATGACCTAATGTAAAAACATTTAATATAGGGCTATTGTTGTTAAAGAAATAAAAGTGTAATTGAACTAATATTCCCTGTTTATTCAACTAACCACAACTGCCAAGAAAAAAAATCCTCCTCAAATTTTTGAACTTTTTCACCATCATCACATAGAATTCATTCTTTGATCGTTCACTTGGATTTCTGACAGTCCTTGAAGGCAGCACTGTGAGCACACATGCTGCAAGCTGCATGCCTGGTGGGTCCGCCCCTCTCAAATCCATCAATTGCTATTCATCCCCTCCCTCCACGTCTGTGTCTCTCAGTGAATGGTACAGCGCATGTTTTGGCTGATGGTCAGAGACGTCTTGTGGGGGAGAAAAGTGTCATCAACATCAACAATGACTCATGAACCACAACACACAAACACACTGGTCACAGCGCTTTACACGCCCCCGCCCCTCTCCCTATTGTTTCCAATCTTCTACACACTTGTCCACTTATCCACCCCTTTCTGCTTTTTTCACTTTCTTGTGTCCCTTTGCTGGTCGGCCTAGATGTGCAAGCTGAGACCAAGCAAGAGACCTTGATGTGTTCAGACAGAGTGAGAGGATGAGCAGAATCATTGCTGCTGCCCTGTGATCACAGTCTCAATTTGCCTCTCTCTGTGTGATTAGATGGATGATGACAAAGCATTTCATCTTAGCTCAGTGGGTCAGATCCAGTAGCTGGGGATCAGAGTCCTCTCTGTGATGAGAGAGTGGATTACACCAGTGGGAGCTTCAGTCTTGTGATGACAGATCCTCCTGTGATATGTGCACCGTCGCACCGTCCCATGACAGATAGGGCAGATCTTTGTTTAATCAAATGAAACATTCAGTATCAGAGGCTTAATCTAATCTAAAGGGCATACAATCTGTAATTTTAATGTGAAACCTCATAACAGTAAGAGTCCAATCATTACACTTTTGCTAAACAAAAACACAGACACACAATGATGGTAATAGCAGTTTCAATATTTAACTTTGTTCCAGTCAAAATTTACAAAAATTACAAAAAGATACAAAACAAACTATTAATCATAGACACAGCATTTACAAGTTTTCATTCACATGGTTCAATTATTGAAAAAGTCTCATATTAGTTACATTAAATCATGTCTAAGATTTCTTTTTACACAAATAGATACATTTAAATTAAGGTTAAGTCTGTATGTGACACAAAATATATATTTTTCTTTAACAAACTATCTTGGTTGATTTGTTCAAGGTCTGTCATTGTTTGAAATTTTTAGTTTGTTGACCCATGATGTTATTTCAATAAAGAGGTTTCACTCTTGAAATGTGGTCCAGTCTAATCTCTGGTGTAGAGGTGTCATCAAATGTCAGAGTCAGCGGCTTGTGCGTTTTCCTGCTGGAAGATCACAATGATTTTCAACAATTATATATATATATATATATATATAAACAGACAGTGTATGTCTGGTCCTGAACAAAACCATGCTACATAATGTCAAAAAAGTTGTGAATTGTCTCTAAGACTGTGGCTAAAAACTTTTTAAACTTGAGTAAAAATATACTTAAATCAGACTTCATGACTTCCATGTTGTACAGGATCTTTACAGCTCAGCATGTCACAGTGAAATCCATCGAGTCCTGCCCGCCCCCGACACATTCACTCGTTTATTGTCATTCTGGACTCACCGTGTATGTGGGATTTCTGAAGAACACAGAGCTGTCCTCCCCAATGGGTTCAAACTGCTGGGAAACGAAGAAATGAAATGCATCAACAACTGAGCACATGCCGTATATATATGTAAACACACATGCAAAAATGAAATAGCCCCACTCACTCAAAGATTTCACTGCCTTGACATCTACTCTGATAGAAGTAGTCCACTTAGATATTTCATTTCAGACTTTTACTTGCACATTTTCAACAGTCAGGCCAGGTAATTATTCATGTCGTCAGATATCGAACAGTAAACATTGCATAACATTTTGACAAGCGTCTCCATGGCTACCTGTGCGCTCGGAGCAGGAGTGACGTCGACATCGTCTGTCTCTGAGCCATATGCTGGGTTCTCAAAAGCTTCCTACAATGGCCACAGGGAAGAAAGATTCATAACAGTTTAAGGGAGTTGATGATCATCACAGAACAAAACAAATAAAACTCTCAAGGGTTATACCAGTAAAACCTGAAGAGCTGCATTTGAGTATTTTATTATCCAATTAATTTTTCATTCTCAGCATTTTCTTCCACGTGCTTTGATAATTTAGAATAAAAAGCCTTGAGTTATTAGATGAATAAAAGCAACTTCAACTAAATGATGGATGTAAAACCAACCTTGTTGGCAGTTGCAGGTTTGTTTGCAGTTGTTGTGGGCTCATCCACAACCTGAACTTCATCCGTATACATGGGATTATCAACGTTCTCCTGAGGAGGGAAAGACAGGATCACAAGACTGGGCAAAGCCAAATTTGTCAAAATTTAAAATTCCGCTTTAGTGATGTGCTACATTGGATCAATGTCATGTTTCTGCATTATGTTTTTAACGTTTCCGTATACAAACTACTTAGTAGTGATGAAATTACGTTAAGTTTATATTAAATATATCAACGTCAATTTGGAAAATATAGCAGCAAAATGTTACCATGCAGCATGTCAAATATATGCAGACATTAAGCAAAAGAAGGTGCAGTGTGAGCAGAGTCAATGCAGTCCACAGGCGAGCAGCCATTTGTGTTTATTGACCTTGTTTGCTCCACCAGGAGCAGCGGTGGCCGTCACCATGCTGCTGGAGGCGGGTTGTTCTCCAGCCACATATGCCGGGTTCTCAAAACTCTTTCCTCCCTCCGTGTCCAGCATGGACACAGACATACAGGGAACCTGGCATCAGACAACAAGTACACAGAGCAAGTAAATAAACATATGAGATCTCAACAGCGGAAATGGATTGACTTGAATGGTCGTTGTGTTACTGACCGCTTCTGAATTCACTCTTGTTTCACTGGCTTCTGCCTCCGGTGCATTTCGAGTGAAGCCATTCCTGAGAACCATCATCACACAAGCAGTATATCATTTAGCTGTAACAAATTGCTGTAAATAACATACTAACACATCCTGACAACTGCACAGGAAAACACATTTCAGCAATAATTTTATTTGCATTTAGTCTTATTTTGTAGTAGTAGATAGTACTACTTCAAAAAAACTGTGAACATGTCATTCAGATATTACATTTCTGACAGCAGTAACCATCTATTGTATGTTTTCTTTTCTGGCTCCATCTCACCTTAAGCTTGCCAGGGTGGGCACTGATTGCATACTGGGCATACTGGGCATACTGGGCATGGAGGGCAGGTTATTCCGTAGTGTCTCCAGCAGGTTAGACTTCTTCCTGGCAGCATAGACCAGGGCGACTAGCAGAACCACAATCAGCACTGTCACCCCGATGGCTATTCCAACTGAGAGGGAGAGACATGGACAGAGGAGGGGCGAAAGGCAGCTTATTAATAATACGTTTTTATAATATAATTTAGTATTTCTGGCTATAAAATCAAATATACTTGAGGAGGCGACCACGTCGAATATGTTTGTCTGGCAGTAATCTCCTTTCCATTCTGGAGGACATCTGTGAACCAAAACACAAACATTAGAGTTGTTACATTTCAAAAAAACGCTCTCACTTGTTAACTGAACTGATGCATTTGTCTGTGTATCATTTTTTAAAAATAAATTTGTTATGATTGCCCCGGAGGTTTCTGTCTTTGTGATGTTTTCTAGTTCATTTTCAATTTCTGGTTGTAAAGACTCAATAAATAAATAAATATAAAACTTACTTGCAGAGAGCCTTGTTGTCATCAAAGTAGCAGGTGCCTCCATTTTGACACTGACACGGTGGTGGCATGGTAGGCGGTGGATCAAACCCTGAAATATTTAAGATGAACAATTATTTTAACTTAGAGAATGATTTTTCATGTCCTGTAGCAGATATATTCTAATCATTGGGTTGAAGATTGGGATATAAGTTTAGAAGAATATTGATAGATTTTTGACTGTCTGGCTCCTTCTTTCCACTATTTTTCTCCCTTGTGTCCACCATGATTAATGCAATGTAGTTATTATTCGTCTGGTATTTTGCATTGAATTAATATTGTCTAACCTCTTTACTAGACATTTCTGGATCCGGATCAAGCAAGTTATTTAATATTGTTGCAATTAAGATCATAGATTCATTTCTGAAATTTCAATACAGGATGCCCCATGTTTTTATTTGAGTTTCTGAGGAAAAAGGTGTTTTCTTTTTACCAGCATCACATTCAGTGTTACTGCCAGAGACGAAGCTGGTGCCCTCAGGGCAGGCGCAGGTGTAACCTCCCGGTCGCAGCAAACACAGGTGGCTGCAGGTTCCCTTACATGGATTCTTCACTGCAGAGACAAGAAAAGTTGTTCAATTCTTCCATTTCAACAACGTAAAGAGCATGACGTACTGACATATTTCACTGTTAGGTTTTAAAGTTTAAAATTTAAAATGGTAATCTGAAAAGACTGGGGATCATGGTTGGCTTCCTGCAGTTACATTTTCAAAATCAAAAGCAATAATCCAGTGATGAATGCAAAAATGCAAAAAGGATTAGGGTGACACCCTATATGCATTACTCCACAAGATGAATACAGAGCAGTTTGCGTGAATATGTGCTGTGGGTGAGTGAGCAGCTTACTGGCTCTGGAGTTGTATCTCTGCTGCTGGTACATAGAGACCTGGGTCAGCCAGGGCCCAGCAGTCAGCAGCTTGGTCTTGGCTCCGCGGCCAAACTTGTCCTGCTTGAACACCTCGCCTTTCTCCTGAGTGCTCCAGTAAACATGGTCCTCGAACACACTCACACTGAAGGGGTTTCTCACATCTACACAAGGTGCAACAAAAAGTCTGGTTTACTGCCAGATTAACAAAATCCCATTTCAAGATTCTACGTTACCAATCCACAGTTCAAACACGTTGGTATCTGAGGTCACACATGAACATATTTTTTCCCAAATAATTTCTCATCTCATCTCAGGCTTCTTTGATGACCGTCCTTCCTAATCCTCACCTATGTAGACGGCAGTTCTACGTTCCTCTCCTGAAGGCAGAACGGACTCGATGCGGCTTTCCTTGGAGTCGGACCAGTAGATTCTGTCACCGTTGGTGAAGTCGATTGACAGGCCAGTGGGCCAACCCAGGCCGTCTGCCACAAGGACTTTCCTCTCCTGACCATCCAGCCAAGAACACTCAATCTTGGCTGTTTCCCCGCGGTCTGCCCAGTACAACATCCTGCAGAGACACAGCACATATTAGAGCACTGGTCTCTGAGATGTGATGAGTTATACAGTAGGCCCTTCTTTTAACGTTTTCCATACAGCAGTGTTGCAGCTAAATGCTCCATTATTTCTGCTGTGGTTTATAATTGAACTCTGCTAACAGATAATTTACGCAGGTAGAGAAAAATATAAAAATGTCCACCATATGTCACCATTTTCACTTCAGAAAAAATGATAAATGTTTCAAGGGAAATGATTTCCAACAAATTGAACTAGGTGTGTAATTTGAAGATGTAAGAATTGAGCAACACAAAGTGACAAAAACTAAATAAACTGCCTCAAAATCAATTAACGCCCTAAATTACTGCAATCTGTAAAACAGTTCCTTGAAGTCAGGTGTTGTAGCCCTGACTGTCTTACCCCAGTCGTGGGTTGACGGCCACAGCAGATGGGTGACCTAGCTCAGTCTTGACTAGGTGCTTCCTGTAGCGTCCATCCAACATGGCCACCTCTAACCTCTTCACCCTGGAGTCTGCCCAGTAAAGGTTTCTAAAATGAGAAGGAATACTCACATTATATGCTGCGACACATGCAAACTCTCTGTGAAGAAGCTGTATTTGTAAAAGACAGTATGGTAGTATAGTACTCACTACAAGTGCTTTACCCCTTTACTTATAATGTGGTCCTTTTATATATTTGATTATATGTTTTAATTGGCATTACATTCACGTGAATGAAAAAAAAATATTGTCACTGATAAACTATGATTAAACTCAAGCACCAGAACAGTGAAGGTACTTCAGTAAGGTCAGTGAAAACGCACCTGCCCACCCAGTCCACAGCGATGCCGTCTGGTCTGGTGATGTACTTGATGTCAAGGTCAACAGCGGCACCTATGTTGTTACTGCCATCATCCACTGAAGGTATGAATGCTCTCTTAATGGCACCTGGCAGAGAGTCTTTACCGGCCACAGTGAAGTACACCATACCTGAGTAAGCGCAGGGACATCATCAAACAAGATGTAAGATTTGTCACCAGTTGTCTTTCTTTTGTCTTTCTCTGCAGTATCTTGTATTAATCTGTGTGTGTCTTACTGAATCCAGTATTGTTGTGGTCCCAGTCATAATCCAGAGCCATGATATGCTCCTCTTCTTGGAGGAAGTCATGGTAGGCCTCTGTCTGCAGGTTGAACCTCCGGATACGAATGTTCTCCGGCAGAAGCAGAAGGGGAGTCGCTCCTGAGGGAGACATGCGTATTTACACTTCACCCATATTTGGCATTTTGCTGCATTTCTTCTAACTACAGCGAGATTTTTTTTTTTTTGAGAGTAGTAAGACCATGTACACCTGCATCTTCATTTTTCTTTCGGTATTTTGGTATTTATTTTCGGTATGCTAACTAGATTCACCAGCAGATTATTAATGAGTCACAGACAGAAGTTTGTTGCTCGCACTTCCTCCAAATGAGGTCAAAAACTCTATTTCACTGAGCCATCTACCTAGGTCTACTTAGGTGAAAGATTGTTCTCACCCACGGCCTCGCACATTTTGCCGTCGCCCACTTTCCTGTATCCGGGGGCGCACTCACAGTCGTAGCTGCCCTTGGTGTTCTTACAGACCTGAGGACAGGTGGCGTACACTTCACACTCATTGATGTCTGAAAGGGAAAAGTGTGGGTAAGGTCATGTTTCCCTGCTCTGCAGATTTGATGGGCATGGTTTGATGGTTTTACCCACCAGGTCCTCAACTGCAATAGTGATGTTTTTAGAGAAATGCTGATCATGTGTTCATCCATGTACAGTCGTATGTGTGTGTGTGAGTGAAAGAAAAGGAGGAGCACTCTCAAAAGCCCTAAGGGTGTGTGTGTTTGTGTGTGTGTGTGTGTGTGTATGTACCTAGGCAGGTGTAGGTGCTGTCTGGGTCCACTATGTATCCAGGTCGGCAGGAGCAGATGAAGCCGGTGCCGTTCAGGTTGGTGCACTCGTGCTCGCACAGCTTCTCCTCACAGTTGCGATCGTGGCCAAAATCTGGAGCCGGACAACACAGAGCGCGCTCGCTGACACATTTCAAACAGCTTCTAGCAATTTCAGACCTACTTACACATGTTTACATGGGCAGAATAATTCAGTTACTGACCATAATCCAATTACCTGTTAAATAAATAAATAGACCATAAATAAACCAACCAACAAGATATTTCTGTCGACCTGAAGTGCACCCCTCAAAAACTATGACAGAATGGAATTAAACCCAAAATGCATTATAGATAAATTATGAGAAAATATCTTGTAATTCTGTGGTATGGATCTCCTTATTACGAGATCCCACAATTATGACATTCATATCCATCCATTATCATTATGAGAAAATTATCTCAAAGTGGGAGATTCGTCATAATTGCGAGATCCATACTTCATAATTACAAGATCTTGACTCATAATTATGAGACACCGAGTCATAATTGGGCTCCAGATAAGCAGGGGAAAATGGAAGGATGGATGGTCATAATTACACCATATGGAAGTCGAAATAAGAATTAAAGTCTCCAATTTCTTTTTCTTTGGTGAGTTGAACACGCTTCCTTACAAGACCACATGCTCACATTATCGCACTTATGCACTACGTAATGTCATAATTATGAAATCTTTTTTGTTTGTTTGTTTTTAACATGCTGCTGCAGTCTGGAGATTTGATCTGATCAGGTTTATATTTGCTATTATCTGCATAAACATTGAATTACTGAACAAAAACATCTTTAATCCCTGCTTAAAAATGTTGAAGATGAAGTTATCTGTAATTTTGACTCATTAGGGGAAAACTGTCATGTTTGTCATCCACAAGGATGTATTTTCAATATTTAATAACTGATGTTGAACAAAGGACATGGCCAGAGGGTGAATTAGTGTTCTGTCGCGCTACTCACTGCAGCCTAACTCGTCAGTGCGGTCCCCACAGTTGTCATTGTGGTCACATACGTATGGCAGAGCCACACAGTGTCCGTTGGTGCATTTAAACTCTTCCAGTGTGCAGGGCGGCAGCGTGGGCTCGCGGCCTGAGAAAGACACAATCAGAACGAGTCATCAGCACAAGTATGCAGGGACGGTTGAGTGGGTATACACCCCCTCTGTGGAAACATGTCCGCCTCCACTGATTTCAGAGCTTTCTCCACAGTGTAGGTCTTCACTAACTAACTGTCAAACAACAACAACAACACACAAATAAAAGACTGTGAATTGACTGCCTACCAGATTAAACACCCACAATCATACACATACACACATGCACACATACATGTGGACTGACATATGTTTACATACAGGAATTTTCTTACATGGTCAAGTACTCAAATTCAGGCACATACATATAAACTAACATGACAATATACTGTGTAATATCCACTAAATTACTAATTGAACTGAAGACTTCTCCACATCTTCCCCTGTATCTTCACTGAGTCCTCTGTGGAATTGAATGAGCAAGCCAATGTCCACCTCCGCTCTGAACCTAACTATTTAATCTCCTCTCAAAATAATTTTCTCTGATTGATGTTTAAGCTGATTGCGTAACAATGACATAAAACAGACCATTTTCCTTATCCCTTGTATGTTTCAGGCTTTTGTGTCCTGTGCAGAAACGGATCTCATTTTGGAATTTCCCATTTCAGTGGCCTGAGAGAGGAAGGTTCAGGAGGCATTAGTGTTGTTGGGACTAATCCTCGGTGAGCCCAGAAACTGATGATTAGTGGTGCATTTGCTGAACCTGATATTGTTACAAATCTGATTATGGCTTCATTTAAAACAGGGGGAAAGAGCCTTTTTATTATTAAAAACACAACAACAGTATTGTCCTGAAACTGAACTTAAAGTATTGCATTATAGAGGCAATGTTTCTATGGACAATATATATGTCTATGTCAGTGTGCATATTTGCATTTTGCTTGTTTCTGTGTGTTTATGGTTCTATTCAGTCCCTTTCTCAAACTTCTTACTTACTATCTGATTTGTTTAGCTGTATGTCAGTGTCGATGCAATTGTCCTCTGCGCTGTCTTTAAGTTTACTGAGAACAAATGATAACTGGATTCAAATTCCTTGTATGTGTCAACATATTTGTCCAATAAAGTTGATTCTGATCCGTCTGAAACGACAACATCTGAATGCTTCAGTGATTCAGTCAACACCCTCTGCACTTCAGAAAGATTTAAGAAGCTGATTGATGGAAAAACGAGGATGTTAACACACAAACGACCTATTGTGTGAATTTTGCACTGGCAATTCGTAAGGTGGAATATTTCTATCAAACTATACAGATTGTAATGTGTGTGTTAGCGTCGTACAGAGTTCTTCTCCCTCGTCGCTGCCGTCTCCACAGTCGTCCTTCTTGTTGCACATCAGGCCAGAGTAGATGCAGTAGCCGTTAGCACAACGGAACCTGGACGGCATCTCACAGGTGATGTTCACTGGTCAAACAAACACAAATCTGCGTTGGTACCAAAATCAAAAGGGGATAAAATATTAAAAACTAACGACTACTATTAATTGTTTTCTGTCAACATCTTCAAGATTTAATGAGGGGAAGCACTTGCAGAGCTGCTATTGTCTAGACGCGCTGGTCATTTCACTGTATTTCAAAAAAATCTGCGAAATATTTGTCAGTTCATTGGTTAGGACTGGGATTGGAATTGTAATGTGATTAAAGGGATGAATGATGATGACGATGAAATACTAAAGAAAGAAAACAAACTCACAGCATAAACTGAGCTGTTCGTCTGAGCGGTCACCGCAGTCGTCAGTGCCATCACACACCCAGCCCTGGCTCACACACAGACGGTTCGCACACTGGAACTGGCTCTGAGGGCACCATCGGCCTCCTGGGTAACGAGTAGCTGTCGGGGTGGAAAGAATTAAGTTACGTATTGAAGTCAACTGTTGGTATATTTTCACTTTCAGAAGATCTGTGGATTCTCTTTGTTTTCAGCATTTTGCACAACGAACCGGGAACTGAATTTTTCCTCCTCTTCTCTCTGATTCTCGTACAAACATTCAGAGCTGGGAGCTGACCAGTAAAACCAGTGCGACACTTACTGAATAAGATCCTATCCAATCGTTCCTCTTGATTATGGGAACATTTTACTCGCAAATCTTTTTGCTGTGATATGGGCTGTGACACTCCGAGTGCTTAAGGCAAACAAACCAACAGAGAGGTTTTGAAACTGTTTAACCATGTTATATACAGACCACATTTCTGGGAGTTGAAACAACAGATTTTGACTAAAACTATCAGTTTTAAATTACATTCATACATTAAATGACATCTTGTAGAACTATTTTGTGCTTAAGCTGCTGCATTGCGCTGTAGTGTAGTGTGGTTAAATACAATTTTACAGCTTAAAGGACAGTTGTAATGGATATTTTTGGTGTTGTTCAATTCCAGGTTGGCATCTAAATAAGATGACTGGGTTAAACAGTTTAAAACCTGCGTCTAGCTTCTATAGTTGCATTTTTAGACTGTTTTGTGATTAAGTTACTTTACCCTTTAATAATTAAAAACTCAGGACATGCAGACACACACAAAATCAACATAGGAGTGCACTAAAACACTGCAGGGGCAGGGCAGTTTGCCATTTGTTTTCATGTTGTTTACTTACGACAGCTGGTCTCATCTGACAGGTCCTGACAATCAGGCCGGCCGTCACACTGCAGGGCAGCGGGGATACAGTGACCCGAGTCACATTGGAACAAACCTGGACGACACGTCTGCAACTCTGGAAGAGAGCCAGGACGTTTGCATGAGTATGTTTGGTTTATGACAGAGAACATTTCGAGGGAGTGAGTTTGTGTGCAGCGGCACGCTCACCACAATCTCGTTCATCTGAGTTGTCCCCGCAGTCGTTGTCATGGTCACACACCCAGTTTCCAGGGATGCACTGTGTGTTGTCACATCGATACTCACTTTCAGAGCAAGGCCTGGGCTCTATAGACCATAACGACCATCACAGAGACAGATATATCTTCAGTATGAGATCAGACTGAGGTGTTACTGTTTACACACCACACACACTCAGACTATAAAAAGACACAGTTCTTTAAGATGATTTAAACCTACAGTCTGGGGTCTTTTCAGGACACAGTGCATAGTATGAGTAAAACTGCATAAACAGTAAGGTTAGATTAGCATTAAGAAACATGACATAGATGAAGTTGTTTCCACAAGTTTTTACAAGGCAAACCTGATTAAACCAATCCAATTTTGTAACTCACGGCAGTTCCTCTCATCTGAGCCGTCACCGCAGTCGTTGGTGCCATCACACTGCCAGCGGATGGGAACACAGCGGTGGTTGTCACATCGGAAATCTCCCAGAGGGTCACAGGTCACCGCCTCTGTTAGAGGGACAAGGTCAGAAAGAGAAGGATTTAAAGGTTAATTCAACAGGTGTTCAATGGGCAAGCGTGCTGTGACTGCATGCTGGTATTTAAGATTTAAAACACACTGAAACAAAACAATGAACTGAATCACTGATTCACTTAATGCTTTTTTTATACTCTCTAACTCTTAAAATATTACCACAGTCAGTCCCACTAATTCTCACTAATAATATCCGAAAAAACAAGATACATTTCCATTAAAAAAAAGTAGGGTTGGGGTGTCGTATAGCTCAGTTGGTTGAGCATCCGCCCCCTCGCTGCAGTTGGCCCCCGGCTCGAGTCCCACATCGGACAAGCCCTTTGCTGCATGTCATTCCCCCTCTCTCTGCCTCCACATTTCCTGTCTCTCTCCACTGCTCTATCAATAAAGGCACAAAAAGCCCCAAAAAATAAATTTAGAAAAAAAAAGTTAGGGTTACCAGTGTCCTCTTCCACTACATGCTACATCCTTATCTGTTTGCTTAGATGTAGTGTTGTAGTGCTTACTCGTGCTGGTCGACATCTTACACCTATTTGGTTTTGAAACCAAATCTCACAAGACACAACAAGTCTATAATATAAATGGTACAAATGTATTTATCTACATTCTTAGCAAATCTCCAGTTTCTCTTTCAAAAACTGCAACACAGTACAAAGCTCCTGCAGAAAAAATCTACATCTCTGTTCATACTGAAGAAATGTCGGCCCCCGACCCGGACTACATCTGACATGGACTCAACTGGTGCAGTCTTTGCTGCAGCCTTGCCTTCACATAACAACATGTCTGCCGACACATAAGCACTGACCGCAGCCTTCCTCATCGCTGTTGTCGATGCAGTCGTTGGTGCCGTCGCAGCGGGCCCACTGAGGAACGCAGCGGTAGTTTGTCTTGCAGGAGAATTCAGTTACAGCGTCGCACTTGTAGTCCGGACCCACTGGACAGAAGAGGAGACAGACGGACACGAGGGAAGAGGTGAGAATGGTGAGATTGATCGTTTATGCCACATAAATTTAGAAAAATCAGTATGTGCAATCCAACATCATTTATTAATTCGGTCTACACTGATTACAGAAGATTGAAAAACAGATAAATCTATGTTTGATTAAACTCTGTTCCTCCATAGTGCGCTGCTTTCATCAATTACAGCAGTGCCTTCCTTTTTTATCCTTATTATGGACACAAGTCAAAGAGAAACCAGAAACATTGTCCTGTGATCTGCAGTGTGACAGGTTCAATTCCCGCCACAGCCCTGAAGACATCAAACCTCTCTCCGAGCTCATGTTGAATCATCAGCCTAAATAATGAACTGTATAATGTTCCCAAATTGCCATCTCCTAATATCCCACTTACTGCAGGTTTCATAAGGTTCATCAGATCCATCTCCACAGTCGTCCTGTGCGTCACACACGTAGCTCGATGGCAGGCAGCGCCCATTGGCACACTCGAACTGTCCCGGTCGACAGGTTCTCTGGGCACAGGTCTCTGGGTCCTCGTCACTGCCGTCTGAACAGTCATTTACTCCATCGCAGTGCCAGGACACAGGGACGCACTTCTTGTCTTTGCACTGGAACTGGTTTTCCTGGCATCGGTGGTCACCTGCAGGGACAGACTGCCGCTTGACTAGAGTTTGAAAACTGAACATTTTATTTTAAGTGTGAGGGCCTCTCCTGAGATTAAGCCTGGCAATTGCCTGAATTTTTAACCAGTAACTGTAGTATTTCCAAAAAAACAATCTGGCCAGACCAAAAATTGCCACAAAAGAATTGGAACAACTTATTCTGTAGTTTGCCAATGCATTTTAATGTCCAAGTGAATCATTTAAATCTTTTATTTTTGTACGCTAAAGCAAAAAAAAAAAAAAAAAAAAAGAGAAAAGTTAATTATCATACTGCAGAGAGCGGCATCCTCGTCTGAGCTGTCGGGGCAGTCCGAGTCGCCGTCGCAGAGGAAGCCGGGGTAGGTACAGTTACCGTCTTGACACTGGAACTGCCCGGCGGGGCAGTAACGGGGAGGGCAGGTCTGAGGTTCATCTGAGCCATCGCCGCAATCTGACTGGCCGTCACACTTCCACCATATGGGAACACACCTAAAAACAACAAAAGCTTGTTAGCAAAAGCTGATTAGCTTACATAAAATAAATGTAAAATTCATCTGCAATAGGTTTTTTTTTTTAAATAATTTTATTTCATTGCATCTTAAAATTGTTTCACAACCATTCGCCTTTAATATTATTCCTTTTTCTGGCTCAGGAAAAAGCATCTGGACTGCAATTTCTGTATGCAGTATTATTTTTGTGTATATATATAATATTTAACAGATACAGTTTAAGTATTATAAGGAAGATTCAGCTTAAAAACAGTACCACTGAGAATTGAGAAGACTGTGAAAGGGAACACAAATGATTTTATATCAAACTGACTTCTCATTGTCCCCACAGCGGAACTGTGTACTGGAGCAGTCAGCGACACACTGGACCTTAAAGCCCACAGAGAGGCCGATGAAGTGATCTGGACACTGGCAGGAAGCTTGCTGCCCACCAGGTGCGATCAGACACAGATGACTGCAGGTCAGGTGGTGGGAGGAGCAGGGGTTGTCACCTGGGAAATAAGATCATTATAAAATAACATAGTGGTGAATTTTGAGCTGTGGTATATTGTGATCATTGGAATATAAACACATACAGCTCTAATTTACATACTTCGAGGCTGCCTGTAGGGGTGGTAGACGCGAATGTCATAGGGCCGATGTGTGTTGTTCCCCATGACTGTGCGCTGCTCGCCAGTGTACTTGTGGGCCTTCTCCACAGTGTGTGTGTTCCAGTCAGTCCAGTAAACCCAGTCCTCGAACAGGGAAACAGCAAAGACATGAGGAAGAGTACCAGCAATGGCCCGGTGTCGGTTCTGGCCGTCCATATCTGCAAAGCTGGGGGTTGATACAGTGAAGAGTCAGTACATACTGTAGGCATTTCACTTGTACTCTTATCCAGAGAAATGTCGGCTTCAGGAATTCAGAGCCTTGTTGAAGCATTTATATTTAATATGGACTCATGTCTGAATCTCTTAACTCACTCTAAGAAGTTAAGGTGGGAATCAGCAAAGAAGATCTTGTTGGTGGTGTAGTCTATGGTCAGAGCATTAGGCCACTCCAGCTTGGTTGTGATAATGGCACTGACATTGCTTCCGTCCATGCCAACTCTGCCAATATATGCTGCGTCACCCCAGTCAGTCCAGTACAGCCATCTGGGGAAAAAAGGAGGAGTCAAAGGAGACAAGGGACAGAAGGGAAAAATGTCGAACAAACAAACTGTGGCAGCTATATTTGGTGTAAAGACAAACCACAAGAGCTTCTGTGTATGTGCGTGCGTGCGTGTTAGTACCCATATTTAGGGTTGACGGCTACAGCATGAGGTCGACTGATCATATAAGTTGTATTTCCATCTGTGAAGTCCCCTGACAGTAGCTTCTTCTGGTAGCGCCCATCCAGCTCCATCACATGAACTGAGACATAATAACCATCCACCCAGTACAACTTCCTGCAGAGGACACAAGGAGTTTCCATTAACATCTCTGCAGCCTTGTTCTGGTGATCATTACTATTAACAACAGTGTTTACAAAAGGTTTGATATTTCTTAAAGATGCAATATTCTCAGTATTAAAGTTAAATGATATATTATTTATAAACAAGAACATCTTTAATGATTGAAGTTTCTCCCACTTCACACACCTGCCCACCCAGTCCAGTGCCAGGCCTTCAGCTCCTCTGACGTCATCATCCACCAGCGTCTCCCTGTCAGTCCCGTCAAAACGCATCCTCTCGATCTTTCCTGCTCCGGCATCCAACCAATAAAGCCTCCTCTCATAGTGATCAAAATCTAACGCCACCACATTGGATAGTCCCTGCAGGACTATACTCAACTGTGACCCGTCAGTGGTCAAATTGCGGATGTAGTAGCGATTACTATACAACACGTATGGGGCAATGCCACTGTTCTGACGACAGGTGCGTCCGTCTGCTTCGCGGATGTACCCTGGGGCACATTTGCAGTGGTAGGAGCCGACAGAGTTCTCACAGATCTGGCTGCAGACGGCCGGTGTGCTGAGACACTCGTTGAGGTCCTCACAGGCTTTGCCATCTGGCATGAGTCGGTAGCCCGGGTTGCAGGAGCAGTAGTAACCGGTGAGGGTGTCGGTGCAGATCTGGGCACACTTGTGGACCGAAGGGTTGCGGCACTCATTTATTCCTAACATATCGAGGAAAGAAAGAAGACGAAGTTACTCATCTCTACTTTTTGTCACTGTATAATGGACTGAATATCTTTGGGTTTTGAACTGTTGTGAAACAAAACAAAACATTTAAAAATGTTGGACATTTTTCTCAATTGTATGATATTTTAGCAAATAAACAATTAACTATTAAATGTTAAGTTAAAATTATATTAAAAAATGATCTTAAAAAAAAAAATAATTCATGAAAATAATAATTAGCTGGTGCCATTAAGTACCATAAAAATGTGGGGTAAATGTGTATATTCATATATTCTAACACTTTTTAGAACTTTGATATTTGTGCTATTAATTGAAATTCCAATATCCAACAACAATATGTTAGAGATAAATTTAAGGATAGTGAATAATCTTCTCAAAATCTCTGCTGGTTTGGAAAGAAAGCTTTAGTTTGTCTCCACTTAATTAAAACAATAAAAACTTGTGAGAGATATGCTGCTCTTCCACTGGACTCATAATAATTTACATCAATAAACAATGCTACATCCGTGCGTGTCTCTCACCACAGCCTTTTTCGTCGCTGTTGTCTTGGCAGTCCTTCTGTCCGTTGCACACCTTGTTGCTGTCGATGCACTCGCCTGACTTGCACATATACTGCTGGGGAGCACAGGTGGGCTGGGGCGTGGTGCACAAGCTCTCCGCCTCATCTGAGCCGTCCATACAGTCGCTCTCCCCATCGCAGGTGAAGGAGGCTGAGATGCAGGCTCCGTTACCGCAGGTGAACTGGCTGGTGCGGCATGTGTCGTAGGTACAGCCCAATTCATCACTGCCGTCCCCGCAGTCGTTCACACGGTCACAGCTGGAGAGGAGGAGTTCATCATTCAGTGACAAGAGAATGAGTGTCCGGACTGGGGAAGAAATGTGTTTTAATTATAACTTTATTCACTCACACATCATTTCTACTTACTGATAGGGGAGAAGGATGCAAAGTCCATTGGAACAGGCAAACTCGTTCATATGGCAGGTCCGATTGGGGCAGTTCTGGAGCTCATCGGCCGCATTGGCGCAATCTTTCTCCCCATCACACACAAAGCTTGAGGGTATACAGCGTGGGTGGCCGGGGTGCCAGGTTGGGCAGGTGAACTGGTTGGAACTGCAGGTGCGTTGTCCTACAGGGGACAGAGAGAGGATGAGAAGGGTCAATGGGGTCTATATACAGTATAACATAAACATATACAAAATTACACATGAAGCCATAAAGATTTCAAAAGCACACACGATTTTCTAGCCTCTACCACATCACACTAAATAAACACATGTCTCAGTGCTATCTCACCACACTGTAGTTCAGGAGCCTCGTCACTGTTGTCCCAGCAGTCATTGTTGCCATCACACACCATTGACTGGGGGATGCAGTTCCCATTGGTACAAGTGAACTGGCTGGGGCTGCATGTCTTGATCTGATCCTCTGCACAGGAACAGACAAAGAGAAATCCTTTTCAAGAGTCACTGAGTGATTTATGCTAATCATAGACCACTGATGTTAATAAACAGACATGTCATCAGACTCCTGATTGCTACATTTAACTTACAGTAAAACATACAACTGAATATATTTAGCTTAAGACGATTATTGTCTGTTCATGAAATACTGAGCAGTAAATATCAGAATAGATATTGTTACATAGCTGCTATTAAATACTTAGCACTGCTTAATACTTTCTGTACTTGACTGGTTTGACTGTGAGTAAAGTAAAAAATAAAAAGGACAAAATTTTACTTAAAGATGTTCTCCAATGCGATGGCTTCACATACAAAAAAATCATACTGCCCATATATGAATAGTGACAAGAAAGTCAAAATGTCCTTCAATCAGCAGATGAGTCCTCAAACAAAGCTGCAAAGACAGTGAATCTGCTCTCTGAATGTAACTTGTACCTGAAATATCAAATGAAACTGCAGAGAACTCACCACAGGAGGGAGGTTCATCTGTCCCATCACTGCAGTCTCTGATGGAGTCACACACCCAAGACTGAGGGATACACTTCCCTCCATCGCAGCGGAACTGGTTCGGAGAACAGGTGTGATCCGCTGTAGTAGAGTAACACACAAATACAATTTCATAGCTTGAGACTCAGCTAGTATCACATAAACGTCTTACCAGGAAGTCTCTCGTTCTCTCTCTCTCACTCAGCAGAGAGAAATGCTGAGTGTTCAACTTACCGCAGAAGAGAGGATTCTCATCGCTGTTGTCTCCGCAGTTGTTGTAGCCATCACACAGACTTTCAGGGTAGATGCAGATGTTGGTGCTGTCACACTTCACCTGGCCAGCAGGACACGTCCTGTCGGCTGGAGAGGGCCAAGGAGGACACAAGATCATAGACACAGGGTCAGTGACAGTTCTCTGACTCTAGATACATGCCTCTTGTTTAGCAACACAGGGTCACATCTGGAAGGTGCCTAGCACAACTGTAATATTCAACTATCAGCTGATGAGAACTGTAGTTACTGAGGAAGAGGAGATGGTCACTCATGCAGAGGAACCACTGTATCGAGAGTTAAATCAGAAGGACTTAAAAACCTTTATTCCAATCTTGCTGTTGCAACATGTATAGAGTAAATATCTCATCCTCCACCATAATCAATTCATCAGTTAATGATCAATCAGCCTGATCATTACTCACGGCAGTTAATCTCGTCAGAGGTGGCGTTGTCTCTGCAGTCGTTGTGGCCGTCGCAGACAAAGGCTGCGCTGATGCAGCGTCCGCTGGCGCAGCTGAACTCAGTGGCGGGGTTACAGGTGGGGAAGGGGCAGCCCCGTTCATCACTGTTGTCACCACAGTCGTCTGTGTAGTCACAGGTGTAGCTGAGCAGCACGCAGCGCCCGTTATCACAGGTGAAGTCCATAGCTGAGCAGGTGTGGAAGGCTGTGGAGGAGTAAATCACAGACTCTCTTTATGTACTGTTGAATAAGATTACATCCAAGCAGCAGAGGTTAAAGCCAACAACAGAGTGTGTGTCCCCTTCCAAAGTTGACATTGTATACCCATCTTTATGTGATAGAGGAGTTTAAAAATGCATAAATCACTTTCTATGTGCAACATTTTTAAATTACTTTCATCTGTCCGCTCAAAATGGCAACGATACAGGGCTCAAAGTTTCATTTCTTACCACACACTCTCTCCAGCTCGTCTGAGTTGTCATGGCAGTCATCGTAGCCGTCACACTTCCAGCGTGCTGAGATGCAGTTACCGTTGAGACAGGTGAACTGCTCTGGCTGACAGCGTTTCCCTGTGTCTTGGATACAGTCTTTGCCGTTGTTTGCCAGGTACCACTTTCCCTGATGAGGACACTGGCACTCTGGGCCCGTTGGACCTACAGGAAAGATTAAAGGGAGGGAGGGGTTGTCTTTTTATTTAGTAGCGCTGTATGTCTCTTTATATTATTTAGTCTTAGTGAGCAATTCACTGCCACCCACGTTTTCACTTACCAGAAACACAGATATGACTGCAGCCTCCGTTGAACTGCTGACAGGAGCTGGAGCAGCTCTCCTGCTTGGATGCAGCATAAACGTGGATGTCATTTGGTCGGTACTGCAAGTCCTGAGTCAGCACCGCAAAACCAGAGCCATCATCCTTTCCTGCCCTAAAGACGGCTCTCTCGGTCCAGTCAGTCCAGAAAATGTCCTGCTTGAAGACAGTCAAGGCGTACGGGTACAGGACACCCTGCACAATCACTTGTCGGTTCGTACCAGTCAGAGTAGCCCGCTCGATCTTGTCTCTGAGCGAAGAAGGGAGGGCGGAAAGAAGTTGTCAAAACAATCTGAGCAGTACGGGATCTGCTACAAAACATTATATATAAAAGACTTAACATACAATGAGGCATCAGCCCAGTAGAGCATCCTTTCCTCGTAATCCAGAGACAGGCCGTTGGGTGTTGTCAGGCTGCTGTTGATGATAGCGGTCCGGAAGTTTCCACCAAGTGTGGCCCTTTCAATCTTAGCTGGGCTGCCCCAGTCAGTCCAGTAGAGGTAACTAGGCGGAGAGAAAAGAGAGAGAGAAGTGAGGAAAGGTACAGCTACCTCAAAAACATCTCCAATCTGGAGATATTTGATAGTGAAATGAAGGTCAGTCCCTTTTACCCATAGCAGGGGTCGACAATGATGCCTCTTGGGCGGTTTGCATGCGCGATGATGGAGCGATTCATCCCATTCACCCCAATGGACTGGACGTTACGCCTATAGTAGTCAGTGAAGTAGAGACGCTTGTTGACCCAATCATACGCCAATCCCTCTGGATCATCCAAATCTGTGCGGTATAACAAAGAGGAGAGTATATTGAAATAATAAGAGACAAAATCAAGAAGGCAGATCATGAAGGAAAATGAAACAGACTGGGTGAGAGAGGAGAGTGAGGACAAACAATATAGCCAGAAATAAAACAGCAATGCTCAACTCACTTGCTGCTATGATGACAGGTGGGCTGGTGATGGATGTTGTAGTGATGTACCCAATCCTGCTTCGACCGATCCCCATATACTGCGCAAAGAAAATTCGCCTCTCCTTGAAGTCATAATCCAACGCCATCAGGTTGTAGCCCAAGTTCACCGTTGGATAGGGAGTGCTGTGATCCGCAGGGTCTAACCTCAGGCTATTCAGCGTATAGTCTGTGGTGAAAACTAGATACTCATCTTGCCCGTAACCGCATGTTACTCCGTTACTAAGGAGTGACCCATGTGCACAACCACATTTAGGTTTATCCTGGCCTGGAATGGCGAAACAGAGCTGCTGGCAGCGTCCGTTGTCTTCTTGACATGGGTTGAAGCCCACCTGGTTGGCAGATGATGGCTGGACGTGAGAATCAAAGACGGTGACGTCCATCAGCCCATCGAGACTGTCCCGAATGACCTGGCGACATTGTAAATAATGATTTTGTTATTGGTGGCATAAGCATAAAATATAATAGCAAGATTACAAAATGTCCTGAACTGAGTCGTACTGCTGTCAAAAGAAGTATTGACCGATCATTATTGGTGCTCACTGCAGTTCGTTGGTCAGTGGTTCACACAAGCAAATGCAAATGCAAATGCACCAACAACCATCCATCATGTTATTTTTTAACCATATTAAATTAGTTATTTCTCATTGTTAACTGCTATTGCAAGACCAAACGTTTTCATTTAATTGTAAATTGAGTATCTTTGGGTTTTGGTCAGACAAAACAAGTCATGTCATGTCATTACCATGGATTGTAGGATTTTGTAACAGAGTAGGCCAAACAGTGAATTGATTAAATGAGAAAATAATCTGTCGATATAATATTTATTGTTATCCAAATCATTTAGTTATTTCTAAGGAATACGGCTAATTCTTTTTTAAGATAATTTAAATCTTACCTCTGGCTGGTCGGTATTGGCTGGGTCTTTACTGGCCTGGAAGAGCTTCCCAAGCCTTTTGTCCACCCACAGCATGTAGTTCCCAAATATAGCCATTCCTGTCGGAGATGGGTATCGGCTCCCATACCTGACAATCTGCCTCTGTGTGCCATCTACGGCCATGCGGGAGATCATATCAAGAGCATCATCTGTCCAGTAGAGGAAGTCATTAGTGTAATCAACAGTTAGGCCACGAGGTGATGCCAGGCTCTCTGATGCCAACACTGTGCGGTTGGTGCCATCCAGCAGAGCTCGCTCAATCTTGGGCGTTTGGCCACCGTCAGTCCAGAAGAGGTAGCGAAGCTTGGGGCTGACAGCCACGTCACGGGGCTGGTCCTGGGAGGACTTGAAGAGAATCATTCTGTAGGTGGTGTTGATGGCCAGCACCTCCAGGAAGGTCTCGCTTTCAAAGGCATTGCTGAAGTATAAGTTACCTGAAGAAGTGAAAGGAGAAATGGAAAAGAAGAGAATGGTAATGTCAATGCAAGCAGAGATAGATACACAGCTGAAGGGATGGTTGGATGGTTGAGCGGCTTCATACCTGCAACCCAGTCTACAGCGAGGCCCTGGATGCCTCCTCTTCCAACGCCTGAGTTAACGACAGTCCTATAACTCCCTCCATCAGTTTTTGCCTGGAAGATGCCCCTGTACGAGGTGGCGGTGGCGTTGTCAGTCCAGTAGATAAAGCCAGATTCAATATGGAGGTCCAGCTTGCCCTTAATGGAGTAGGAAGCTGCAAAAGAGAAATAATGCTACTTGTAGTAACTGATAATTTGGTACGTATAGCCAGCAATTAACAGAAAAGGCTGAAGAATATGAAGCCAACATACATCCTCCAACAGGCACCATGGCCTCAGAGTGGTCTGCGCTGTTTATGTGGAAGCCACGGATGTGCTTTTGGGTGGTAACGATGGCGAAGGATTCATACTGTTCACAGCGGGAGCCATCTTGAGAGGGGAAAAATCCTGATGTGCAGGCACAGGTCTTTTGATTGTCTGGTTTGGGCAGACAGAGGTGTGGGCAGCCACCATTGTTGGAACTGCAGGCATTAGTGGTCCCTGCAGAGTCTGAGGTGGGAGAGAGAAAGAGAGTGGTGGAGGTGAGCATTACTGGGTGATATGAAACCATATCAATATAATGCAAGTGGACGACTGAGCAACACTTAATCAAGGGATTTGTATTATCTATTTGTATATTTATTTATTTAGCATCTGCATACATTATTGTGCACAGTCTTAGAGGATTTAAAGGTATTAATTTCTCTATTTACCACTGTGCTATTAATTTGTTTTTTCCTATTAGTAAATAAGTAGATAATCTTACATTTTTGAGAAAGAACTTTGAGGACTGTAATGGTAAAAGCCTTTTCAACACAAGCTATACTCAAAAGATGAAATACAAGTGGTGCTCGATACTGCTGTGTGCTGTCCTTGAGGAGGACACTGAGCTCCTATTCGCTCATTCACTGGCAATAATTACCTGTTGCATAATGAACAGTCTGGATGAAAATACCAAAAAGCTACAGAATAGACGCCTCTGGATTAGATTAAAAACCAGCGAATCCACATACTGTCTCTGGCGTGCACTTTGAGAGCACGCAGGCCGGACATGCCACTCCTCATCACCACCATATTGGCACCGGTGTCCTTGTCCACCCGCTCAATGACCTCATAGTCCAGGTCGGTGTAGTAGAGGTGGTTCTGGTAGATTGTCAGCCCCCACGGATGGGACAGACCGCTGACCACTGTCACCCGGCTTACTCCGTCCATGGTGCCACTTTCGATCTGGGGCAAAAAAGGAAGGAAGGCAAAGAGGAAGAGGTTGTTGAAAGCAGTTAAATCAGGATCATGATGAAGATTAAACTTAAGGCAAAATATTTCAACAAGAGGTGACATAACAATATGAACAAAAAACTTTTCTGACATCACAACTTTTTGCATAGTGTCAGTTTGGTAAAACTATAGCAGAAAAGAAAAGGCAGGTAAACTTTTTCACAAATAAAATTGTCCGCACATACCACCCCTGAGCCCGCCACACCCCAGTACAGTTTCCTGGCAGTGATGTCAGCAGTGATGAAGCCTATGTTCCCCATGTTGTTGCCAGTGTAAAGGTTCCTGAGGTTGCCTCCGTCCATGTCAGCGCTGCCAACCTTTGGAGGAACTCCATTGTCGGACCCTTTGTCTGTCCAAAACAATTTCCTGGGGAGGGAGAATGTAAAAGTGAGAAACGACTGAAGAGATTTAAGCCATTGCAAAATAGATGAGTCCTTCCTTATATTGTATGGACCAAGTATCAAAGGTTTTCAATCTAGCCGTGTGAATAAATCTATTGAAAATACACAGGAAAAAAAAAATCTCCTCTTGTTCTGCTGGATTATTTTTACCAACCAGATAAAGATTTTAAGATACAAACACAAATTGTGTAGTTTTTTACTCATTTTTGACTGTATTACATATCACTGTTTATGGCTTTGGGTGGGTTATTTATATTAATATTAATGAGGTCCCGGTCTGTTGCTCGTGTCTTTCCAGTGTCAGCAAGTTCATATGAATGAACAAATACTGATCATCATCATCTGAGACACAGAAGTACGATGATAATAATCTAAACAATCTGAATAGTTTTTACATTAATGGATTATTGTTTCTCGTATTTTATATTTTGTTCGAGGGCATCCTTGAAAAAGAGAGCTTGCTCTGAATGGCCTTCCCTGTATAAATAAAGGTTTGAATGAAGGAATGATAATACAGTATGTATGGCTGGAAGACCCACAGAAACTCACGTCATGATTTTCTTCTTTCATTTGTCCATGTCATTGAATTCAAATAAAACAACAAATACTCCATAGGTTTCTTTTGTCAGTGAAAAGATGCTTTACCCTCGGGCTGGATCCAGAGCTATTCCAGTGGGTTCTCCTGCTCCCTCTGGTTTACCAGTGGAGGTGATGATCGTCTTCCTATAGTGTTGATTTCCATCCACACGAATAACCTAAGTGAATTGTTAATTTTTGTTTATTCATTTGCACAATAACAGAGGAAAAATAGAAAGTTAAGTGATAAAACACTGACAAGAGGTTAAAATTAAAAATGTAAAATGTGACATGTATTTAAAGAAGCTTTATAAATAAATATTAAATAATTACAGCTTTTTTAATTTCATCTAGCCTTCATTGCTTCAACTATCTGAGAATAGTTGAAGCAATGCTGGGCTCTGTTTTTGTCTCAAAAGGTGCTTACCTCTATGGTTTTGACAGTGGGATTGGTGTAAAACATTGAGCGGCCTAACCAATCAAAAGCCAGACCAGACGGTGAGCCCATGAAAGCAGCTGGAGCAAACTCAGACCTGTTGGTACCGCTGGTTTTCACTCGCCATATGGAACCCTGATGTTAAAGCAAAACCAGACGCCATGCATCAAGGAAAGTCTTGTAGAAACTGTAGATACTCAAGTAATATAGAAATACCCCCCCCCTCCCAAAAAAAAAGGCAAGGCATTCTGCAAAGCCTAACCTTTTTCTTTTACTTTTATGCTATTCAGGTATAACATACTCATTTGGCTGTAATAACACATATTAATCAAGAGTTATCCTTTTATCACAGTAAATTAATTCTGTGATAAAACATCTATCCAATTATCAATTTAATACCACCACTCACAGTACTCTGCACCCAATAGACAAACTGCTCCTGGTCATCAAAGTCGATGTCCCGCCCCTGGCTGATGCCGGACACAGGGGCCATTGCATTGTTGGAAGGGTCAGCGGGGTCCAGGGGAATCCCAAAAATCACTGAATCTCTCACCACCATCAAGAAGGGGGTGTCATCTAGAACAGAACAGGAGCGCACACGATGAGAGGAACACAACACTCACACAGAGAGAAGTATGGTATTATACCTCAACAGAAACACTACAAAAGTCAAATCTAAAAAAAATGAATATTCATCCACACAAAAAATAAAAAGCTACTGTTAAACACCCACCTTTGATACAGGTGCGTTTATCAGCATCCAGCTTCCAGCCCGACTGACAGTGGCAGGTGTAGTACCTGGGTCTCAGGCCTGACAGCAGGCACAGCTGACTGCAAAGGTGTTCTCTGCACGGGTTGATGGCTAAACACACAACAACAATGTCACCTTCAATCAGATGTAGTGTGACAGTTGACATACTATTTCAACATACTATCCCATTCCATTTGTCATTAGTATAGTATAACAGTTCTCTACCTGCACTGCACCAACACGCAACCTTTTCATACACTTAAGAAAACTAACAGTGTGCAAGTTAGATTTGCTGTTTAATGGGAAATTACCTGTGGGTTGTTTGATGGGATGGTCCATAACGATGCCCATGGGTTGGTAGACATTGTTCATCAGAGTGGTGACGTTGCCACCGTGAAACTTGTTGGTGCTCATCACTTTGCTGGTGTAACGCTCCGACCAGTAAATGGTGTCCTCGAAGACGGTCATACCATGAGGGTGCTGGAGAACCTGGAGTGAGGTGGGCATGCTTTATTCTAAGCTCAAGGGCTCCTTTTCTGCATCACCCTGCCTTACAGTATTTATCTCTCTTTCTATTTATTCCTTCTATTTTGATGAATGATTTCTCGCCTTTTGTTTTTTTTCTTAAATAACAGAATCAAACTAAACCTACCATGTCACTTGCCATGACCTGATGGCGGTTGTGGCCATTATAGTCACAGTAGTCAATATACTTGAGGTAGGCATCAGCAAAGTAGACCCTGCGCGTGGTGTAGTCCAGGGCCAGGCCATTGGGCCAGTAGAGCTTAGTGCTGACAATGACTCGTCTCATGGCTCCATCCATGTCGGCCCGCTCGATCCTGGGGTTTTGGCCCCAGTCTGACCAGAACATCAGGTTCGTGCTGGGAGGAATGTGAGTTTATTATGTTTTGTGACTGGATGTGCAGGGGGCTCAAAGGTGTCGAAAGACGTTATTTTAAAAGAGTTATGGAGCTAAACATACAGTAGAAAATAAAAAGCAAAGCAATGTCTTACTAGTTGCGGGGATCCAGAACCAGCCCGCGGGGGCTGGTAACATTCTTAGTGAGGAGGACTTTGCGGAAGCGACCATCTAGAGTGGACACCTCAATGTTCTCCATGACAGAGTCAGTCCAATAAAGGTTTCGACCCACCCAGTCCACAGCTATGCTCTCTGGTACCATGAGGCCAGTGGAGAATACCTAGAATTACAGAGACATTGAAAACATATTATTTTGAAAATATCGCACAATTTTGATTTGATGCATCTGTACGATCATTTCTCTCACTTCTCGTCTGTCGGTGCCGTTCTGGTAGGCGCTCCATATCTTTTTCTGCGTGGCATCGGCCCAGTAGATTCTGGAAGTCAGGCGATCAAAGTCTACAGTCACGATGCTCGAACCGCTGATCACTGGAACAATCTGGGGTGGTCTCATCTTGATCCGGTTGGCGATGATCTGGCTACGCTTTGCAACCAGAAGTACAGCTGCTACTGGGTCTAAGCGCAGAATATCTTGTTTCATACCAACATCTTATCCAACATCTTCAGCTTTGTTTACATTTCATACTTCACTTTAATCTCCTATATGCTGCATTTTAAGGCTTTTTTGAGCCAAGCAATTCATTGACACTATTTCTTTTGTATCACAAAGCAAAAAACGGACATGTATCTATTCATAAACATCCAGAATATTACTGAAAACACTATTTTCCCGATATATTACAACAATTCAGTATTGTTTAATTGCAGTTTTATTTGTAATGTGATGCTTGTTGCTTACTTGTAGCTTTGCAGGTGCGTCCATCAGGCTCTAGGAAGTAACCGTCCGAGCAGTAGCACCTGAAGCTTCCTCTCTCGTTGTAGCACTGCTGGCTGCAGAAACCGGGGATCAGACACTCGTTGATGTCCTCACAAGTCTTGGAGTCGTTGAGTTGCAATCCTGGTGGACACGTGCACTGAGCCCCAAAAGGTCCTTGGACACAGCCATGACTGCAGCCCCCGTTGTTCAGTGCACAGTCATCTTGGTCTTTGTGAAATGACATAACAGTGAGTTAGTGGTGAGTATTTAACTTTAGTAGTAATGTCTGTCAGTTAAGTTCAGTGGTGCTTTGTCCATGTTTTTTTGTCTTTTTTTGCAACAATTCTTTTTATACATTTACTCGCACTGTGTGTGGTAATGTCCTAAAAACATAGTGTGGTATTTAGATTGATAGATACTTTATTTATCCCCTAGGGGAAATTCATTTATTAGTTTGATATGTTTTTCTCTGATATTGTCTTGTTTTTGAAATTATGATGTTAAAATTATTATTTGCTGAGTCTTTACTTAATCAACAGTACTATTATTTATTCAGAGTAATAAAGGTATTGGAAATTAAAAATGTTGAATATTCTAATATGAAAGAATATTAATAAATAGCTGCTCCAAATACCTGACGGCAATGGACAGATATAGATGGATAGAGTTTCAAAATATCATTATTTTGTTATTCTGCCAAATAAAACTCACTGCAGATAGGTGACTCATCTGCTCCATTGGGGCAGTCCCTCTGGCCGTTGCACACCTTGTCCATGCCGATGCACACCTTGTCAGTGGGGCACTGCCACTGTCCAGATGGACAAGTAAATGGAGGGGTGGGGCAGTTCTGTTCATCACTCATGTCCCGGCAGTCGTTGTCACCATCACACAACCAACTTGTCGGGATGCACATCTTGTTGGTGCACTGGAAATAGTTGGGTCTGCAGGTGGTAGGAGGGCAGGAGTTGTGTTCATCGGATCCATCCTCACAGTCTGGATGGCCGTCACACTCCCACTCATCGGGTATGCAGAAACCATCGGTCTGGCACTGGAATTCATCATTGTGGCAGAGGCCTGGACCTCGAGTGGCTGTAGGGACAACACACATTCAAAAATGACTGAAACTGCAGTGGCTCTCGCTGGGAAATTTCAGTAACTCAGCAACAGAAAGCTGAGACACTGAGCATCAAGGCAGAGGTGTAATATGTAATAATTTGCATTTTCATTGATTCACTGCAATGACCAACATTAAAATGAAAATAAAATGTATTATTATTAATAAACCTGACAGACAGAAATAGGGCAATCAATCTAATTACATTGCTAATGAACACAATTGGCATAATTCATTTTATAATATCTATCTTATGTCAGTGTTGCAAGCTTACGACAGTCTCGTTCATCAGAATGGTCCCTGCAGTCAAACACTCCGTCACACTGATATCTCGAATGGACACACTGGTCCCCGCTGGCACAGGCAAACTCATAGGACTCGCAGGAAAACTCTTAAAGTGACAAAAAATAAACATGAAACTATTGCGGAACACAAAAATGAATCTATGTGGCTCAATAAGGAGGTGTTCTGAGTTACAGTGATTCCTACCACAGTTCTTCTCATCAGATCCATCCAGACAGTCCTGGTCTCCATCACAGACGTAGGAGTTGTAGATACAGCGGTGGTCGGGACACAAGAAGTAGGAAGGTGGGCATGTGGTGATGGTTGAATCTGCCGGTCACAGATAGGGCAGTTGATATATGTATGATATTTGTATGTGCAGCATTACATGAGGTACAATCTGACAATGTGACAGACAGATAGACTCAAACTTACTGCAGTTGTGTTCATCAGAGCCATCACCACAGTCATTGTCACCGTCACACAACCATGTTGTAGTAATACACCTGTTGTTATCGCAGGTAAAGTAGCCGGCTGCGCAGGTGGTAGGGACACGAGTGGGACAGTTCATTTCATCCGAACCGTCGCCACAGTCGTCCATGCCATCACAACGCCAGCTGGACAGGATGCAGTGCTTGTTGTTGCAGGTGAACGCTCGTGGAGAGCAGGTTGCTCCTGGTAAAGACATATGAGGGGGCAGTTTGATTAATACAATTGATACATAATTTCCTTCCAATACTCCACAAATACACACATTTAAATATATATATAAATAGTATGTACTGTATATTCACCTGTATCTGTGCAGTTGGTCTCATCTGTCTTATCTATGCAATCAGCAATCCCATCACAGCGGTAGGAGTTTGGCCTACAACGTCCTTCATCACACTCAAATGCGTTGTCACCACAGATGTTGTCAGGTGGGATAACAGAATCATCCTTGATGCAGTCCCTCTGATTGGTTTGAAGTTTCATGCCATACGGACAGCCACACACTCGGTTGTAGGAGGGAGTCGGGAAACAGAAGTGGCTGCAGCGCCCGTTGGGCACCATATTGCACCGGCTGGTGAAGGCTGTCAGGAGGATGATGAAGAAGCAGTCAGCGGGTTTAGAGATTATCATATTTGGCTGAGTCACTGCTCAACTATTGCCCTGGCCCTGCAGTCAGTTTTTATTCTGGTTTGAGAATACAATATGGATCATCATTCTCTTTTAGCTCCTCGCCTGCTAGCAGTCAACTCCCATTGGTCCTGTATATATACACAGTTATCTAAACTGCCTTTACTTACCACTCTACATCAGTTACTGTAGGACTGGAGTGTTAAACATTTTGCCGACTCCACTGGCTTCCACCGTGTGAACTTACTGCTGTGAAGGTCAGCTGTGTAGGCCTTAACATTCATGATGCCAGTGACTCCTTGTCTGATCATAATGTTTCCTCCTCCATCCCTCTTCCTCATCTCGAATATCCCTCTGGTCCGTGTATCAGACACATACAAGTAGTCTACATGACAAAAATAAATGGTTAAGATAAAAGGTACTAAAAACTAATGCACATTCACAAAATACAATAAATGAGCATGAGCTAACAATCATTTTAGAACATGCACATTAAGTGGCTTATTAAATTTCATTAGTGTCCTGTGTTGAATGTGCACATTAACGTATACTAAATACTATAAACTCATTTCAAAAAGTGTGTGTGCACAGCATTCCCATATGAAAGAAATAAGAGGTTCTAGATAGGATACAATGATATCATGATATCATCAATGAAACCCTGTGTTCACCACTGTTTTAGTCTGAATGAAAATATTCTCACAAATAAGACAGTTCAGGTACGTTTTAGAGGTTTATGATCAAATTTGGGTTTTAAGGTGTCAAAGATGCAGATAAACCTGCATATCATATACAATTTGAATAATGTGCATGTGTGATATAAGTGCACTTGAGTACGTGGGAGTCATGAGGAGAGGCTAAGAAACCCACCTGAATAAATGGTCAAAGAGTACGGCTGAGTGATCTGGCCGATGTTGGTAAACGTCTGTCTGTCAAGGCCTTCAATACCAATGTGACCAATCTGGTCCAAGAGGGAATCCACCCAGTAAAGCCTGTCCATCCTGTCAAAGGCCCATCACGAGCAATTCATCAGTGGGTATAAAGGTATAATACATTCTAATATTTTATCCCTTGAACTGTTCACAGAAATCCATTAATAATGCTGCATGTCATCCCTATGCTTACATATAGTCCACAGTAAGCCCATATGGCCACCCCAGTGTTGTGTTGACCAAAGCAACAGCATTGCTGCCATCAGTGAAGCCTTTCATGATGACCGCTGGACGGTACCAGTCAGACCAGAACAAGTAGCTGTCAGCATTTGATTAGACACACAAGAGGACAGATCTGTTTATTGTCATCACTTTTAACCTTGATGCCATTTTATGGATTAAAACTTCATCATGGAACCTGAATGTATTCAACTGTATTCAACCAATACATTTGAGCACTCACCCGGCACTAGGATGCACTGCAATTCCCTTCGGGTTTCTTAATCCAGTTACAATGTCTCGCCTGGATTTGTCTGTGACTCTGAAGGCCGCCACTGACTTGTAGGTGCTTGTGGTCCAAAATAAAACCTTGGAAGTCCAGTCGTAAGCCATGGCATCGACTGTTCCCACTCTGTAGCCTGTCAAAATCTGCTGGACTAAGAACGCGTAAAGAAAATCAATACACTGAGGTGTGACACAAAGGATTCTGAACAGCGCTTTGAAAGACAAAATATAAGGTTATGATTATATCCTATGTGTAAGAAATACACGCAGTTCTTCATTACATGAATGAATAGTAAAAACTCACCGGTGCCATTGAGGTTCGACTTGTAGACAAGACCTCTGGACCTGTCGTTGTAGAAAATGGCCTCCTCGTTGCCGTCAAACTCAACAGCAGAGCCAGAGAAAGAAGTTCCGAGTCCTGTGAGGGGCAGGGTGATGTCCTCCTGGAGGGACAAGTTCAGTGGGATTCCCCGCACCCCAAGAGATGTGGCCATCAACAAGTAGTCCTTCACCTCTGTTTAGAGGGTGAGTGGCAGTGGTTACTCACAGATAATCAGACTCTCTAAACAATTTAATCATAAATTCCTGCCTGTTTTTGTTGTTAGTAAGTAAATGAGAGGGAAATATATGTTATAGTAATGTGATGCAAATTTACAAGTCATAACAATTTTAAGAATAATTTTGGTAATGACAAGGTATGCATGACTTAATTTGTAGGCCAAACTGTACATGACACCAGACATCATAGCTTCAACTTGATTAAGCAGCTGTTTAAAATACCTATCTTTAATGAAATACAATAAAATTGCATTGGGTGATCAAAATTGTAATTGTCACTGTTTGATTGAATTGTCAGAGGATCCGAAAGCAGAACATGTAAAATGTTATTTAACATCCCAACTGTAAAAATCTTTTTTTGCCCTCGATCAAAGGGAACTCACTAAAGCAGGTCCGACGATCAGGCTGCAGGTCGTAACCATGGCGACACTTGCAGCGGAAGCCCAGACCTTCATTGTCAGAGCGGTGACTCAAGACACAAATGTGCTGGCAGCCACCGTTGTGTCTGCCGCAAGGGTTCATCACTGTAAGACAGGACAGACGTGACAGGAAATCACTGTCATTTTTCAGCTGGGTGTAGTATTAGTTTGTAAGACTGGGAGATCTTGGAGTTTAAAACAAAAAGACACTAAATTTCTTTTTAAATGGAGGATGGTTAAACGTGCACTTCCTTACCAACAGGTTGCAGGACAGGATGTGAGACCACAACATGTCCCGGTCTCTTTGCGGTACGATAAATGAGTGCTGGGTTGCTGCCGTTGAACCGGTTGGCTCTCACCACACCCATCTTGGTCCAGTCAGTGAAGAATACGTGGTTTTCAAACACAGCCATTCCAAAGGGATGGGGAGCCTGGGTTCCCCCATTGAGGACTATTTTCCTGGGAAAGAGCGACACCACAGAATGGCCATCAAAGACAGCACAACAGAGATGCATCAGTGTTTCCTTCAACTGAGAAAATATTCAATGACTGATAACATTTTCAGCACAACTTTTACCTGTCCAAACCGTTGTATGTGACAGTCTCCACAGTGTCAAAGTGGCTGTCGGACCAGTAGACCCTCTGAGTGACAATATCAAGGGTAATTCCTGTTGGAGTGCCAAGTCTGTTCCTCACCAGCTCGAAGCGATTACTGCCATCCATGAAGGCACGCTCAAGCTTCATTTGCTCAATGGAAATCCCCATGTCTGTGAAGAACATATAGCTGCAAACAAACAAAAAAATACAGGCTTGAATGCATGCTATACAGTCCAAGCTACATGATGCAAGGTCAAGCGGATGTAAAAACTCTAGGAATAATAGAAATATAGAGTTCTTTAACAGGATTCATTTGAAATGTTGTAGTGTTGCCTCTGATTTATTTTGTATTTGATCATAAAGTGGCTTTAGCTGAGGAACTTAAATAATAATGGCAACTTGCCACAAATGCCAAAAAAAAGAATACTAATATTAGTTTTACTATCCATACTTACATAAATTACATACTGTGTTACATAGCATTAAAAAAAGCATTTAAACCCACCCCATTGTCGGGTCCAGGGCGAGGCCATGAGGTGACTGCAGGTTTTCAGCTACCAGTGTTACCCGGTTCCCTCCATCGAATTCGCACATGTCGATGCGCTCCACCATTGCCTCTAAGACATAGAGTTTGAAGTTGACCCAGTCCACAGCGAGGTTCTGGACATTATGGACTGCAGCAGTCAGAACCTCCTTAATGTTATCCCCATTATAGTTGGTAGAATATACCTGGCAAAAGAAAGAAAGGGTTTGGGGTGAATGGGTTTTTTTTCTCCCTAACTCAACTGCTACCTTAGCACCCTTGAGAACCAGCAACTGGTTTTAATGTTGTGGATGATCTGTGTAAAGTGGTGAAGTTCACGTAGACAAGTACCATGTGTTTGCATTCATATAAAGAAGCTATGACAAATGTGAAGGAAAAAGAAATCAAGACTGACCTTTTTGGTGTATGTATCACTCCAGAAGACGGTGTCACTGTGCCAGTTGTAGGCTACCCCAACAGCGTAACCTTTCCCCTGGGACGGCACCAAAGTTCTGACAAAACGTCCATGTATATCGGCCATCATCACCTCACCCCCGTTTGTGAAAATGAGCTGTGGCATTCCAGCTGGAAAACACAAATACCAAACCTCAGCAGTGAAGTTACAGTTATCTTATATATTTGATACAATTGTAAAAAAAAAAAATGACATTTACGTTTTTGTATGCTTACGTGTCAGATATCAGAGATTGCAGAGTGATATTTAAATAAGGTCTCCTTAACTATGTCATGATGATCTTTCAAACACCCCACAGTTCATAGTAACACATACGCATTGTATGAAGTACTGTGTTATGTGCGACTCACTGTACCTGACACATTGGCTTTACACACATGACCCTGCTCCAAGAAGTATCCATCAGCACAGCTACAGTGGTGTGTCCCGGGACGATCTTCACACAGCTGGTCACAGATCCCCCAGATCTGACAGTCATTATAGTCTGGGCAATAAAACAAGCAGCCATTTTATATGTTTCAGGCATTAGGATGAGGATAACTACTAGTAATTTGCGACCAGAGTACCGTGAAATTAAATCAGTAATTTTAGCCATTCAAGGCTGACTTATGGTAAAAGCTAAAATAAAAAAGACTGAGACCATTTGACCAAGTGCTCTTCTCTTTTCATCACTTCCAGTGAGAGGACAAACTTAATGTTTAAGAAGCTTTTCCACCAAACATAGATTATATGATATATGGCACTTACCTACACAGGAACGACTGTCATTGGCTACAATGAAACCATCAGGGCAGTAGCAAGCTCCACCTTCAGGAGACAGGTGGCAGAGGTACTCACAGCTCAACGTGGAGCACTGATCCAGGCCTGTGTGTAAAAAAGAAATAAACCAACATCATAGTCAAAGCTCAGTCAGGTCATTTAATGTTTCTACTTGTGATCATCGTCTAGGCAGCCTGTCTGCCAGAACCTTATTATCAGAATCGTGACCAGCATTATAGGCATCATCAACTGAAAATGATCAGAGAGAAAAGTTCATGTTAAAACAGATGTGTGTAGAGCCTGACATATACAGTACATTATATTGTACACAGTATATGTAGCTATATATATAAAAGCATGAGTGATATGATGGTTGTCAAGGTTGTGTTGGAGTTACAGAAAGAGAAAATGATGGGGTCATTGTTTATTAACTTTCCAGCAATGCATTTCACAAACTAGTTGGCAACTCACCCTTGAGACACCATCTGATTCTGAATCACAGCCATGCATCTTTTTTTCACATTATGTACCAATAGATCTGTGATAGGCCAGTATTGGCTGATAAATTCGGGGCTTGGGCTCTGGGATGAGAGCAGTGATTAAAAAGGCAAAAGATAGCTGACTTCTGAGAAAGGTTTATGAGTATGATACACTATAATGTCCTAAACCCTTGCACCTACATTTATAGCCCTATGAAAGTGATGCAAGTGTGAAGCATCCTACATTTTGACCAGATCTCACAACATTTAATGCAGTCCATATGTATTCAGTTCAGTTTGTTTCTTCAGATCAGGCTATTGTCACATAATTAGAAGTATAAACTGGCACACACAGCAGCATTGCAGCTGTTTTTTTGTGGTTTAATGTGGAACTTGTATGTGTAGATTTCTCAAATCCATATGAAGAATTTACACTGGTGTGACTTACTGCAGGTTTTCTGTGCAGTGGAGTTGGTCTCATCTGTTCCTCCAGGACAGTCGGGTTTGTCGTCACACACTTTGCCCACTGGAATACACACTGTTGAGCCCGGGCATCCCCACTCACCAGGGTAACAGTCTCGAGAGTTACTATCTAAAAACCCCAGAAACACTTAGATTAGAAATATTTCCACATGCTACCTTTTGAATGATGCAAATAATGTAAAAAAAAAAGTTTGGTATTTTAAGAACAAGTTTTCTCACCACATCCTTTTTCATCACTGTAGTCCCCACAGTCATTGAACTTGTCGCACACCCAGTGCTGAGGGATACAATGACCACTGGAACATGTGAACTCATTGCCGCTACAGCTCTGGTACACTAATGAATAAATAGACAGTAGAACTCACATTTATTTAGTCTTACCCATCTTGCCATGAACTGCAACTTAATTGTGGGCCTATCTAATATGAATATCACAATAATATCTAAACTGTTGAGTTGCACCTCTGTTAAAACGCTTGTGTCAATGCAGTGTCATCCTTACCACAGCCTTGTTCATCACTGTTGTCCCCACAGTCATCCCAGTGGTCACATACAAAGGAATGTGGAATACAGTAGCCATTTGCACACTGATACTGGTGGATGGGACAGTGCTGAGAGGCTGAAAATAAAACACAGTGACTGCATTTACAACAGAACAAACATTCAGTTTACTATTAAAACCTCACTGGGAATATAACAGCTTCTAACTAAAACTGAAGCAACCACAACCTGTGCAACAGCAGAACAAGCTTCAAATTCCTGCGTCACCAATATCACCGAGAAGAAATTTAAAAAAGAACCAGATACTGAGGCTTCAGCGCTTTTAGCTACAATATTCCTGCCACCATAAAAACAACAAATAGCTCAGCTAACCTTAACCACAAAGAAAAGGAGCAGAACAAGACCTACAGCCTTATCTACCTAATGTGGTTTAATACAACAGTCCTGCAATAAATCCTCCTTTCATGGAGGTTATAATGTTCAGTTTGGTTGAAATTGTTTTAGAGGTGTTGATTCAAACTTGGAAAATGGTTTAAAATATCTATTTATGTTTTAGAATATTTTAGAAATTTTGTGAGCTGGATACAAAGGTCCTTTAGGAATCTGGAGATCTATAGATCAGTTTAGCACAGTAAATGCATTTCAACCATATCATCTTCATGTACAAGTAGAGGTAAATGTAATTGATTATTTTTCTGCAGTTTATCTGGCACAAAATAATGTTTACAGTGTCTCCACAACCGTCACTGCCAGTGACAAACTGAGGTTTGCTGTGAGTCTCTTCTACTCACTGCAGTTGAATTCATCAGAGCCGTCTCTGCAGTCCTGTAGCCCATTGCAGTGCTGGGAGTTGTTATAACAGGCCCCATTAGCACATGTCTTCTCAGTGCATGGTGGATAGTCTGCAAAAAAAAAACCAAAAAACCCAAACTTACTTTAATGCCAATAAAATGGTTCCAATTAAACAAATAACCCTCAAGTTAAAAATGATCTGACATTATGAATCAGTACAATGATTTCTGGACTGTAAAGTACAGCACGCTCAGTTCCCAGTAGATGTAAAAGTCTTACTGCAGTTGTTCTCATCAGAGTTGTCCATGCAGTCCGTCACATGGTCACATCTGTATTTGCTGGGGATACACTGGCCCTCGTGGCATGTGAACTGGTCTGAGCTGCATGTTCGTCCACCTGAACCAACAAGAACATGTGAGTGTGTATTTATTTCTAAATGCTACGTTGCAGGACAATTACAACTTGTAATTGGGTACTGGGCAATTTCAGTTAAGGAGTGCAAGACATTTTACATGTTAGTTAATGGTACTATTGATATTTATGTGTTTTCTCCTAAATGACTAAGAAGAAAAATGTCATAGAATTTGAGACAGTTGTTTACTTTGTGGTTGTTTGCAGTTTTGCTTTATTTAAATTAGACGAATTGTAAGTGTCATTTGAACTCCATGCATAGTGACAGGCTCAAGCTTTATACTGGTGTGATGTAGCCACCTAGTGGTTCTACTCGTCATTACTGCACATGAGCAGGCAGCTTTGTGTCCTCTGTGATGATACTTCAGCTTCTGAATAATATGCTCATACATGCCCTTCTCTGAATTACATTTCAGGACATATTTAGAAAAAACACACACACAATGTGGGTTAATAGTCAACATCATCCCAAAGAAAACAGCCACATCATTTCAGTTTTTTTAGTCCTTACAGTGAGTAAGGAAACAATCAGTCTGCATACCACAGGTTCTTTGTTCATCTGAGCCATCAATGCAGTCTTCCTCCCCATCGCAGACAAATCCAAGTGAAATGCATTCACCACTCGTCACACACTTAAATTCCTGTGAGGTGCATGATGGAGGTGCTGCCAGAGAGAACAAAACAACTGAATAGTTTACACATAAATAATAGTGCTTTTGGCTCTATTAATTAATTAATACATGTCTATGGGGTGGATTTACAATATCAAACACACTGGAAACACTGGGTTCTTATAATGGCTTCGCTTTGTACTGTTTGTGTTTTCAGGGACTGGTTGTAATACTTACGACAGTTCAGCTCATCTGAGTCATCTGTGCAGTCTTTAGTTCCATCACACCTCCAGGCTATGTCAATGCATTGTCCACTGGTGCACTGAAACTCACCACTGCTACAGCTTCCTGCAGAAAACACACACGGAGGCAGAAACGTCTATCATCCTTCATCTTTTTATGGGAGTAACGTGGCCTCGTCCTGTAAAAGTCTCTGCAGGAGAGGTCATTTGTGCATTTAATATAGTTTAAAGTACTTTCAATGATGGTTACAATGCACTTGTGAATGTCTGATAGCCACGTCACTTAAGTGAAAAGAATTTTACTGTTTCCTTGACAAATGAGTTACCATGTTTATGACAGCTGTAGCACCTAAAAACATGTGATTTGGCTTTTAAAGGATGGTTAATTCTTCACCATGAATGGACAAACTATCCTATGACCTTGGAGTATGCAGCCAAGCATTTGAAATAGATAATTGATGTCTGATCAGCGTACAGATGTGTACTTTGTATCGTATGTGCAACCATAACATTTCAGTAAAATACAATTAGATTTCCTTGTGAAGGACCCCCCCCCAAATAAAAAAAAAAACGTCAGATTTTTTTTCTGTATTTTTTACAGCCAAATAAAACTTTTCATGGGCTACCAAACAAAGTTAAATAACATTGGCATTATTTCAGGATTTCTTCAAAATGCCAATACAGTTTAGGAGATAAACTGTTACCTTATACTCACTGTACAATATCTTAACATCACATGCCAGTGTATATGTTTCAATGTCAAAATGAATTGTTTTAAAACAGCTAGAATTATAAATTATTAATGATTCATGATTTTTTATTAATGTGAAACTTTCACAGTGTTTGTCAAACTACTCATTAAGTGTGAATATCTGATACATTACAGCAATGATCAAAGATTGAATCCATTTAAACACAACATTTTGGTCAAAATCGCACTGTGATGATGCAAAAACCCCAAAATCCCACTAATTATTACTAATCATTACCTAGTACACATATTCTTCTTGCATTATTTGCATCCCCCTAAAACTTTAACAGATTGGTTACTAGAAAACGCATTGCTTTGAAATCAAGAGTATATACATACCTTGAGCAAGTTGAATTCCTTGAGACAGCAGAAGAAAAGACAGAAGATGAAGACCTCTAAAGCCCATAATTTAATTCTCAGCCTTCCTCCTCAGTTTTCTTGTGTTCATGTGTTAGTCTGACAAAGTGTGTACACTCATGCTAAATCTGCACCCCGACTCTGTTAAGACAAGTGAGCTGGAGGAGGACTGTGCCTTTGGGATTGAGATGTATGACCCAGAGCAACCAGCAGACCAATAATGTGAGATGGAGTAATACAGCTTTTTATGGCTTGCTCCTTTACATAAACTTCATCTAAGATTAACTTTTACCTGTTGGCATGTTGTCTACATCAGCAAGAAAGAGTAACTACTCATTTTTGTGTAACAGTGTGGGAGGAAAGTATCACTCTGTGGTTTAAACCAGAGGTAATAAAGACAACATAGTGCCTTTTTTAATTTCATTTATCCACAAATAAAATATCGGTTCATTCCATCACAAATGACTTGCAGTATTTACTAAATAACCTGATAAAAATAAAACCCTACTGTGGCTGAGTTTTTCTTTTCAGATCTAATTCTGTTTTTCACCAGCACCCTCATCAGGTCTTCCCCTTCTATGAAGCACATTTAAGAACAGCTGGCACATACAGAGAGCTATATGTACTATACAGCAAGAATGTGGTATTATGGGCGAGTGTGACACCTTTTTAATGAATTACACCAAATACAATATGCCTACAATAAATATTATTGATACTTTTGGGGGGGTGAGGGGTGGTCCATAGCAGTAAATTAGTACATGGTTGTACTATACAGGTACCTCTTTTATTGTGCATTGACTATATTTTTCATATAAATGTGGCATACGTATTTTTGCACAACCACGTCGGTATCTTTATAATTACTTTATTTAACTCACACAAATCGGTAAGGTTTCGATACGTACGTCTACATCTTTTTTAAGCAGAACAATAAAATGATCACCATTAAAGGTGATGTGTGCAGCATTTTATTATCAAATCACTACCGCATTACTGAGACTTTATCATATTTACAATCATCAGTTGAACTGATGACTGGCAGCTTCTACTGGCTTCTTTATTGCATTTTACAGTGTGTGGCCTTGCAACACCAATATTGCTTAATTAGTTTATAGTACTGAATATTGCTTTTCAACAAAAAACAGGTGGTCGCTGTTCTTCCAGCACAAATGAAACTAAAGATTTATGAATATCTACCAGTGGCAAATGCTGGATGAGTGAAAGCCCTGTTGAAAAGTCTTTCCTGTCACATTCATCCTCCTCAGTAGAGTGAAAGAAAATTGTAGAGAAGCTACAGTTACAGCTCAATAATGTGTGGACCATCTGCTCTGGCAAGGAGCACATCAGCAATTCAACAAGTCAGATGTTAACTTCCTGCAACACAGATGATCTGCTCCTTACAACCATGTGTTTCCAGTCACTGCAGCTTAAAATCGTGTTTTCCTGGCTGATACACCTGCTGTGCATGTAGCCACTGGTTACCTGTTGCATGTTAATGAGAAATTATATTAAGGTACTATTTTTTTTTAGAACAGACACATTTGTAGATCAACAGTTATGTAGGATATATTTGTCCCTAACCTAAAAAAAATTACTCACCAAAGCGCATCAGCAGACTTGAGGACAGTTCAGCGATTTACAAACCATTATTTTGTAAATCAAATATATATCTGTGCCCTGTGATAGACCGGCTCAACTCTCTGAGCAGCCCACTTCTTTGTGACAACCTGGACGCTACGGTGACAAGGTATCAGAAGGTAATGACAGTCCATCTGCGCCGGTGCTAGCTGGTTAGCATGCTAACTTAAAGTAGAAGAAAAGAAATGACAGAAACAGACACCAAACAAGAGAGTTGTTTTCCACAACTGGAAATAGCTCTTGGCGCGTAAAAGAATGAAGTTTGATGCTGAACTCTCAACATTTCGTCTACACCGATAAGTAAACAGCTTTTAATGCTAACATTGGCTATGTAGCAGTGGTGTGCTGTCACGGCAAGCAATGCTTACCCAGCTAAAGCTAAACATAGATTCATTAGATATGAATCAATTAAACCGATACTGAAGAAGAAGCGATATCTCTTCTTACACCTGGTCTCACAACAGCTTTCTGTCCTATAAAGGATTTTTTGCCTGTCTGCATTCATCATGTCATTTACTGCCCTCCCGTGGTGGCAGGAGGGTTAGGGATATTGTCTCTGAAAGCTAGCTTGACTTGCAGCCGTTGTAACTATCGTTTCTGTCATTTTCGTGGGTTTAACTGCGTCCCATTGATAAGGGCTGGAGCTTGTCAAGCAGAGAACACATGTTGATAATCCTGTAATCTTTGACTGGTGACTAGATACAGCAGAAGTTTGCTCGTCAAGCTGTCCTGACCAGGTCCTTGACTCAGCTTCTACCGTTCTGAGATCAGTTTTGATATTGCACGCATTATATGCATGGCAGATGTGTGTGGAAACTAAACATGGCAGCAGTAACATGTAAACAGCAAATTGCAGTGATTAATCACCTCTGAGCATAAGTAAGTTTGATACAGAATACTGTTACACAAGTAGTGTAGCTCCTTTCAGGAATAGCTCAGTATGTAGGTTGAGAGAGAGAGAGAGAGAGAGAACATGATACTTGTGACTGGAGCAGAGTTGGCTAGTTCCTTAGCCGTTAGCAGAATAGTTCTGAATTTACAGTGTGATGTATGTCTACTTTGGGCTGTTTGTTCTATAACTGAGACTACAACTGCAACTCCTCAAAACTGAAATTCACTTGTCCCCCGTGTCCTTCCCAACTTAAGTCTAGGTGAGGCAGTCAAATGCATTGTTGCTGGAGTGTCACTGTCAGTTAATGATAAATATTTTCCATAGAAGTAGTTTTTAGATATTTTCCCTCCATACTGCACATTTGATATTTTTACTGTCAGCTCGGAGGAATAATCCTAACACTTGTTAAGCCAGGAAGGTGAAAGGTGAAGATGTCCAGAGCAGCAAGATGAAGGAGAGAGATTTTCAGCACCGGAAAAATAGGCAGCGCAAAATCATGAGACAGGACAGGCCCTGAATTTAAGAGGGATTTGCTATTACTACTGTCATGAAAAGGAATGTGTCAGTCGGTTCATATACTATACAGTAGCATAGTAAACAGCTGAATTGCACACAGAGTTTGGGGGCTCTTAGCTCTACTTGCCTATCTGTAAACTCACTGCACACCACTATGTAGCAATAACAAAATGTACAAATAGCTCCTTTGAAAGGACACTCTAAATGTCTATTTCTTTTAGGTGTTTCATTTAATAAACGTTATAATAATAATAAACTTTATTTGTATAGTAACAAGTTCAGAGTGCTTCACAGACATAGAAGAAAGAAAAAAAGTGTTGCTATCAAAATGGACCATGTGTCATTGAAAAATAAATCCTTCAAACCATTATGCATTGTATTGTTATTTTAACTTTGGCTCCCTCCAGTGGTAGTACCAAAAACAATATCCAGCAGCACTTAAATTACTGCATTTGCCTTACTGTGTGTAAATCAAGTATATCTACGGACTCAGGATTGAAATGTTTTGATCATTACAGTAACATAACTGTCAGTTCAACATTTAACGCGACCTGCCATCTCAGTTTTTATTTTCTTCAGTGAAAGAATTCATGAAAAATGATAAGTGGTGGAAAGTCTTTTATTTTAAAATATGGTTCCATGTATTTAAACATTTTATAATTAAATATCATATGATATGAGTGAAAAAGGAAAACTAATACAAAACATTACATAGTTAAAAATCTTTAAGTATTGCTATTTTATCCATGCTGAATAAAATCAATCAGTCATGACAGAAGTTAAACATAAACAAATATACTCTGTCATACAAAACAGAACATCAAACAATTTCATTGTAGAAAACACACAAATTACACTCAAATATCTAGGGGGACCTAACAGGTCCTGATTTGGAGAAAGAACTTATAAAGTTTTATTAAAAGAAACTCGTCTCATTCCCAAAAGCATGTTCAACATAGCGTTAGACATAAACAAGACTCATCACAAACCTGAAATGTTTTACATGCAAAACAAATATTTGTAAATTCATAGACGAGAGAGACATTAGAATTGGCATCCCATAGCCTCTCATTTCAGAGTATCAAGCTCTAGTTCAAGGCCATCTAACAATTGTTAAATAAGTACAATTTCAACTGACTGACAATAAAAATATTGAGAAATCTTTGAAAAGACCCACAATGTATCTCATATCCCAAAAGTTCACAAAGATTAGTCATGGAAAGACAGCAATGATTTATAACAACTTATAATTGGTCAGAATAGGGTTGAGACTATACAGGTCAATGTAGTGAAAGGACAAAACTGCCCTACACTACAATCATATTCAATACACATTTCTTCAGCCATTGTATAAGGCCTATGCAGCCATTGTGGATTTGGGGAAAACAAGAAGTCCGACAGGTTTTCCAACTAAACTTCCAACACTATAGAATAAACCATCATGGTTCCTCAATAGTTCGAGCGTCTTCCATCGTCGTGCACGTAGTAAGGGTTGGTCTGGCCCTGAGTATATGGGTTTACCTGAGCTCGATTCTGGGAATATGGGTTGTTCTGGGGTCGTGCCTGAGCATAGAGGCTGCTCTGAGGACGAGACTGAGTGTATGGGTTCATGTCATCCTGGTCGTCATAGAGCCGCTATAATGCAAAGAAAAAAATATAAATTGTAAAATCAATCATTATATCTCTGATTTCCTCTTCTTTAACCCTGCTGAATTTTTCATTGTTTTGGCTCTTTCTGTTCCATGAACTAAAACTCTTTAAGGAAATTGCTTTTACATTTTATACTTATTCAAACTATCCCTACTACTTTCCCACATTCCTGCTCTTTGTACATCAAACACACACAGAAGCATACTCACTGGGTTCCTTCCCACAGGGGTCATGTTTTGCCGACTGTTGCTTCGAATCATCTCCAGATTGGTCCTGCTGTCCCAGCTGCTGGTGGTTGTGGCCCGTGGGATTCTAGGCACCCCAGCACTGCCAAAGGCTGACCCATTAATTGAGGGTGCCTGGCTGTTGGGCAAGCTGCTGTTACTGTTAACCAATGGTGCCTTGGCAGGCAAGTGGCTGACATAATTCCCAGTGTCTGCATTTTTGTTCTTCTTAGAGCTCTTCTTTGAGGGTCTAACAAGATAAAAGAATATATTAATGTCTAATGTTATTGTTACCACATTCATGTAATATAGTCCCTATTTAGCATTTGTATATGGGTGTTTCTTCATGTCAAATTATTCACAAAATGTGTTTGTGTCTAAAATAAAGTGACAGATTTAAAACACCAGACTGCACTGCCACAATAAAAAAAAGCTTCATAGTTAATGTATCTGGTTACATAAAGGTTAATGTGTAACATGAGTGAGAGAGAAACATGGCACAGACATGGCAGAGGCAATAATGAATGATTTAGGGTGGGTGAATGAACAGATAAGAATCTCACTTGAGTGCCAGTACAGGAAGAAGAATGAGTGTGATAAGCAGCAGTCCCCCGAGCACGGAGCCAACGATTACCAGCAACAGCTGCCATGCTAACAAGACACAACACAACGAGAAGGAAGTTAATAGCAATGCCACGCTATTAAAATAACAACTTTCCTGAGATACTTTCTTCAAAGACAAACCCTATCTATAAGCTGCAGGCTTGTAATAAACACATACTTCATACTCACATTCATTGCAGTTGAAACCAGAATAACCAAATGGACACCTGAAAGACAGGAATGGTTCATTTCTCAATTTGATTTAAACCAACACTTTCTACAAACTGTTACATTGTTAGAGCATGTTAGGAGCGCTTACATCTCGCAGTTGAGAGAATCCTTTGCTTTTTGCCCACTGGGACAAGCTGCAAAAGTAGACAACAATGAAGTAGTTTGTAGTTTAGTAAAAGTAAGAGTATCATATAAGACACACACAAACACACACTTTATCTGTCTCCCACTCACTAAATGCCCTTACCAATGCATATTCTGTTACTGAAGTCCGTCTTTATGTAGTTTGTGCGACAGTTACACTTAAAAGATCCATTGTCTGTTGTGCAATTTGTACTGTCCCTATCACAGGGATTCTTGGTGCACAGGTCTTCCTCTTTAAAGGAAGCAAACACAAAAAGATTGCATCAGTAAATCGAACTCATGTATGTATAGTTGCACAAAAATGCACAAAACAACAAAATAACAATATGATATGAAATGAAGACTGAAATGTACACTACGCTGATAGCAGCTGAGAAATAATATTATCAGTGAGATGTCACTCAATGATACTCTAGACGCATAACAAAGACCACTGCAGGATCCTATTGGTCACCTTACCTAACAGATAGACAAATAGACAGAGAGACAGATAGATAGATAGATAGATAGATAGATAGATAGATAGATAGATAGATAGATAGATAGATAGATAGATAGATAGATAGATTTGTTGTTCTACCTGCAAAATATCAGTATGTGTAATAAACTTACCTGTGAAAACTGCACCTGCCAGTTGACAATCTATACAATTAGTAGCTTCTTCCATCTTACTTTGAATATCACTTGTTTTGATGTTAGAATTTGCGCTGAAGATGATCTCGACAGATGCAGTGAGCCCCTTCTCTGACCCAACTCTGCTCTGTTTACGTGGCCTATATGGGCAAAACTCACACTTATGATTATATTCTGCAATTATTGAGTGCAATGTGGTGTTAACATACTTTAGAAGTACGGTCCTTGATAGATAAACACAGAGATGATAAACAGCATTGTCATTCTGTGACTTACTGGATTTCCAGCACTGTAGAATTAGAGTAACCATCCAATGTCTTGTAAAAACTTGACAACTGTGTTGTGGAAAGAAAATACCATTTTGTTTAGGTAATCATCTGACTGGGAATGAACAGCCTTCTTACATCAATTTCATTTCTGAGATCATTCTGCTTTGATAGGTATTGTTTAGTAACATTCAACACCACATGCACCAGGATTATTACCTTTATAAGTGTAACACAAGTGACTTAGACAAAAAAATGACTGTTATAAAACTTCACAAACAGTGTTTTCGAATGTCTTAATTGGACAAAATAGGGGAAGACTTATTTATCATTTCTTAACTCCTCCATGATACACCTGCCATACAGCTACTCTTTGCTGTTGCACCAGATAAACCCAATGTGTGGAAATCATGGATAAATATATATAGACTACCTCATAAGGTAGATAAAGGGTATAAAAACATACAAGCAATGGGAATGCCTTGTATTCCAAGCATACAGTTTACAAAAATGTCAGCAAAACCAGATGAGAAGAGGAGATAACCGATTGCTTACCGCAGAAGTAATGGTTTGTGCAGCATTATTAAATGCTGCTGATTGCTTGTTTTCCATGTCTTCTTCATATTCTAATTCAAGCAAGGTTAGTTGTCCAGGGAAAACTTTGGCTGAAATAGCAAAACATCATCATAAGAAATATGTATATACTTTCCTGTGATAACTATTTATTAAAAAGAACAGTGCCACGATTTGGGAAATATGCATATTTGCTTTCTTGCCGAGAGTTAGATGAAAACATCAATCATTTTCAAATCTGTCCACTAAGTACAGCAACAGCAAGGAAACAGTTGGCTTAGCATTAAGACTGGAAATTGCACGGTAATCACAAGACTTCAAGAAGTCACTGTCCAAGATGTCCTGGACATAACACCCATAAAAAAAACACAATGTACTGTTATGACTATAGTTCTTTATATAACATGTTAATTAGTTAACTTTAGGGGGGCTAGTTTGCACCTTTGGACAGAACCACATGAGCAATCTCCCCTCATTCTGAGTCTTTATGCTAAACTAAGCTAACACCTTATATTTACCAACAGAACATTGAGCTTGTCATTTAACTCTCAGTAGAAATGTAACTTTAAACATTTTGTGAAATGTTGGTATTCTACAGTTGATTATAATTTTAACTGGCCTGATACTACTAGAATCTAAAGAAACAAATTACAAACAATTTCTTACAGTGTCTCTAGGTCTTCAAAGATTCAACAGAGGACAATATACAGGCTAAACCTTTGTATTGTTAGGTTTTCGTTAAGTCACTTTCTCGTGCATTAACAATGTCACAATGGTGGTATGCAACCAAATACTTACCAGTCTCACAACTGTTGCTTTCATAATTGTAGTTATTACCAGGCAAGCACAAGCATACAAAGGTTTCGTTGGCACGAACCCCACAGGTGCTCCCTTGGCCACATGGGGTTTTATCACAAGGATCTTTGAAGTTAAAGGAAAATACACACACACACACACACACACACACACACACACACACACACACACACACACACACACACACACACAATATAAGCATTTACAGCATAATGTAATCAATTAAAACCAATGTACGACAGGATACAGAGGAAATTACAGATTTTGAACACCTGGAATTACCTGGCTTCATAGTTGTCGTGGGTGTCGGAGCTGTGGTCGTTGTTGTTGCAGTTGTCGTCGTTGTGGTAACACCTGTGGTCGTTGTTGCCGCAGGTGCCGTCGTTGTGGTAGCACCTGTGGTCGTTGTGGTAACACCTGTGGTCGTTGTGGCCGCAGGTGCCGTCGTTGTGGTAGCACCTGTGGTCGTTGTGGTAACACCTGTGGTCGTTGTGGCCGCAGGTGCCGTCGTTGTGGTGGCACCTGTGGTCGTTGTTGCTGCAGGTGCCGTCGTTGTGGTGGCACCTGTGGTCGTTGTGGCCGCAGGTGCCGTCGTTGTGGTAGCACCTGTGGTCGTTGTGGTAACACCTGTGGTCGTTGTGGTAACACCTGTGGTCGTTGTGGCCGCAGGTGCCGTCGTTGTGGTGGCACCTGTGGTCGTTGTTGCTGCAGGTGCCGTCGTTGTGGTGGCACCTGTGGTCGTTGTTGCTGCAGGTGCCGTCGTTGTGGTAGCACCTGTGGTCGTTGTGGTAACACCTGTGGTCGTTGTGGCCGCAGGTGCCGTCGTTGTGGTAGCACCTGTGGTCGTTGTTGCTGTAGGTCCCGTCGTTGTGGTAACACCTGTGGTCGTTGTGGTAACACCTGTGGTCGTTGTGGCTGCAGGTGCCAGTGTTGTGTTTGAACCAATAGAACCTGGTGCCGTTGTTGGAGAATGTCCCAGCGTTGTGGATGAAACGGGCATAATCAAATTAGACAACAAAGAAAATCAACTCCGCTATAACAATTTAATCTATTTAGCAGATCCCCAGATCTGGCAAGATTATATATGAGATACAAGGGGAAAGGATAACAACGTATTACTCTTAAAAATTAGTCACTTTTTCAAATTAGCCTTCCTTGATAATGCAACCTTATCTCTATCACATTATTAACACAGGCCAGTATCAGTCATGGCCAAACGACATGCCTGATAGAATTACATACAGGTTTATGATACAGCAACATGATTTATGGGTTTACGGGCAGAGAGTCTTCTTTACCTGAAGATAAAAAGTACTAATCAGGGCACTGAGAGTTACATTTTAAAGGGTGGCTGGTGAACGAGGTGTGGCACAGCCATATTTTATACTGACAACCTGAAATCCAGCTCTTCATTGTATAAAAGGAATTTGGGTTATCAAATGTTTAGTTTTGTAACAGCCTGAAACAGAAGAATAATCAGTCCACTAGTTTCATTGTTATTAAAGTTATTATCATAATCATTATATTATTAAATTAGATGAACTCCTTTCCGCCCAAAAACAATATCCTAGATGCTGTAAGGCTCTCAGGAAAGGGATTTATTAGAGTGCCATGAAACATAAGTATATATTCTTTTATTTATTATTACATTTATGGAAGATCTAAATGAAAACAAGTCAACACAAAGACATACATTGAAATAAAATACATATTGTTATCCGTTTTTCCATTTTATGGTGACAAATTTGATACAAAACAAGGGGAGAGAAAGGTCTTTTACTGTAATTACATCAATTCATATGAACCCCCAAAACTAAAAATAACAGGTTCTACATGTGCCCTTTAAAGTTCACTTAAACCTAATTTAGGTTTCAATCCTTTTAAGTATTAACCAGACCCAGACTAGAGGATATAGTCTCGATCTGGATTCTTCCTTGACTGGAATAGCTTTCTAAAGGAAGGTAGGGTAACAACAGGGTCATAAAGTAAGGTCAGATTGTCTGCATCAATACACTAGTCAAATATTTACATTTGCTTGTGTGTGAACCAAACCAATCCAGATGTAAAAAAAAAAAAAAAAAAGGCTGTACAGCCAAGCTTGAGGAAATTATGCAAATTGTGCCTTTATTCTAACTGTTGATTCATAAATAATTGAATATCTGGTTTTTGAATTTGTCTGGAAACAATAAGGTAACAAAAAAAACTGAAAACAACAAGCTTGAGAGATTGAATACACTTTCAACAGACAAAGAACTGAAGGCAGCAATGCCTAGGTTTCATCTTCCATCAAAATCTCATTTTTATCTGCTGCTTATTAAAAACTTTCTAAACCATCAACTGTGTGTGGAAAATATCTTTGCTTTGGGGAGAAACTTACTGAAGCCTAAAATTCAATAAAATTTCAACATTTTATGATGCACTCTGGATTTCTTATAATTCTCCCTGACATACTTGATAATTGAACTTACTATTATCTGAGCTACCCCCTCTATCAGAGTCTAACAACTTACGAAGATTTTTAACATGTGTAGGTTTTAAAGGTAATATTAAAATAATAACTTACCAAAACAGGCTACAACTAGCCAGAGGAAAGACAGGAGTTTGAATTTTCCAGCCATTGAAAAAGAACTTGAGGATAAAACTTCACCACAAGAAAGAAAACGGGTTTTGAGTGGAAGTGGCTTTAGTGCCCTCAAAACCTTAAATGATGAGGGCTCAGGTGTCCTCCGCTGTTAGTTTTGATCATTAGCCACTCCTCCGAGGGCAGGACTGTCTGCTAAAGTATGTTTCCTGCCCAGAAAAGAACACTGCCGTTTATCTTTATGTATTTGATTTTATCTGTCAGTTTATGGTTTTTGTTAATGGCTGGAACGTGTGTCACAGAAATCAGAGCTATAGAAAGTCTGGACACTGGACAAATTTCATCTATTCAAAGAAAAGAAGTGTTGTCCATACTAAACATTTGACAAATGGTCTCTTGGATGCACAGTCTGAAATTATCCCAGCAACCACTTAACTGAATCTTCAGAGCTTGTCTTAAAATTACACAGGGGGCATGTGACAATACTAAAATAAGTTTTTTGTTGGCCAACCTCAAACTGAACAGGGTTCAAAGGCTGTGGTGACCGCTAAAGAACGGCTGATTTTGGATAGAAATACACTCTCTGATTTTCAATATGTACCTGAAATTATATCGACAAATGAAGTGTTGTTGCATTTAATGTAATAATTCATTTATTATAAGGTAAGTAATCTTAGCTAACTATGAAAAAAATAAGTAAAGCAAGCAGGTAAGGCTGCAACTAATGATTATTTTCATGATCCATTAATCTCCTCATTTTGGGGATTCATTGATTAATCATTTGACCTATAAATGTCTGAAAATATTTAAAACTTCATGTCCAAATTTGGCCCAAGGTGATGTCTTCAAATGTCTTGTTTCTTCTGATTTACAGTATGAAACCCTAACATTTACAGTTTATTATAACATAAGACAAAGAAGAGCTCCTTGCAACTGAGAAGCAGCAACCACTAAATATTTGGCATTTTTGCTATAAAAAAAAAAAAAAAATTAAAATGGTTAATGGATTATCAAAATAGTTGCAGATTATTATTCTGTTGATTGACTCATCGATTGATTGTTTTACAGCTTTATAAGCTGAGGTCAGATAACATCCTAACTTCTCATATGGTACAGTTGACCATCTGAAGACTTGCAATCCACAACCTGGAATTGAAATATAATCAATAAACAATACATTCATCACCCAGATTGAAACATACAGATTAAAACCTGCACATTTGTTCATTATGTTTAGAGTTCTGCTTTACTTGAAATCTCATGACTCCCAAACTAAACTGATAGTTATTTATGGACTGTGTTAGTCCTAAAATGGTTATTTTTGCTTTCTTGATATAGAGTTTCCACTCTTTACATCATTTGAGTATGAAGCTTGTAAAATGGTTCTTGTAACCCAACGTTCTGATACCAAAGTTGTGGAAAAACACAAGAAGGAAGCAATGGTGTCTGCCAGTAAGAAGTCAGTGATAAGAGTAAATACATATGTAGACCATGTTGTGGATTTGCAATGTGCCTGGGTCAAACCAAAGGGCTAATGTCAACTCAAGTCAAGACTGGGACTTCCATCTACTCCCTGTCAGAGTTGGAAAGATGCCAGTATGTTAAATTAGGTGGGAGCTTTACAGCAGGGGAAAGAGTTCACTGACAGAAGTTATTATCATTGTCCTATATAAAGCGCAGCACATCACGCTGGCACAGAGTGATGTCACATAAACATTTTTTTTTTTTTTTTTTAAACATTTTTCCTGGGACTTATCTCCATAGCTGGGAACATGTAAAACAGAATTGGAGGTTTTCTATGACAAAAATGAAAAAGAAAAATACTAATGACAAACAATGTGTATTAACTTGCTTTATTCATACAGCACTGCTGTTTGTCATTAATAACAATGTTCAGTTTCCTTCTAAGGTACGTAGTATAGTTTCCTGTGTACATCTCGGGGTTAGACTTTATAAGTTACTGAGAGGGGCAGTAATGAAAAAGAGGAACAAAGGCTACATTCCTTGCTAGTGTTTTTTAATGAATTTATGGCAGTTCCACCGGCCATCATGTCACCCCGGGACCAGCTCTGCAAACACGATTTCTCCACTGGCCCACTTAAAACATGACTGTGTCCACACAACACAACTAAAGAAGAATTTTCCATGAAGCCTAATACTAGCATGAACGAGTCTAAACATGTTTCAGAAAGTGATTCAGTCCACTGACAACAGCGTTATCGGAAACTAGGCGGCCAATAAAATGGGGTGGGATGAAGGATCAGGTGACCTTTGATTTAAAAACGTCATAAGATGTGAGATAATGCAATCCTGGTGTAAACAGTAAAACAGTAAAAAAGAAAAAAAGACATATATGTGTGTGTGCTTTAAACTGTCATTTTAAGAAAAGAAGTCATAATGTTACATAATGTTTTTAAATTTAAAGTTTAATGAGAACTTTGAGATATCATCCCTCCAACATCCAAAAATTCTATTACTTCCAAATTGACCTTAATCCCAGTTACTTATCTGAATGGACACATGAAACAACTCTTACGCCACTTGAGCGTCATCATGGGTGTCAGTGGAAAAATGACATAACTTAAAGATAAAATATCTTTTAACTGAAAGTGAAGTAACACAGCAAACAGAGATGTCTATGTTGGTAACAACAGCAAAAACAAAAAACAAACCCAAATGTGTGACTTAGATTAATAACAACACATCTGATAACTCAATTTTTGGGCATCAATGCAAATTAACAACACTAATAATAACATATTTTTAGCATGTTGAATAACATATTGTCTGTTTTAGGCTTCCATCAATACTATGCTGGCATTTCTGACCATTAAAAACACAGCTTTTTCAAAAATGTGTTCAAATGAACTCTGGATTAGAACCTGCTGTCACTCTCTAATGGACTGAAAAGTGTCTTTATACATTAACTAGCATTGGACAAAAACTAGTGTATATCTTAATTATTTAGGTTTTACGTTTGTGTAATAAATAGGCCTAAAGTTTCAATAATGATAATCTAACAAACACATAAAACTTATTCTTGGGGGCGTCGAGTAGCTCAGTTGGATGAGGCTACAGTCCTCGCTGCAGATGGCCCCGGTTCGAGTCCCGCATCGGACAAGCCCCTACCTGCATGTCATTCCCCCTCTCTCTGCCTCCCCATTTCCTGTCTCTCTACTGTGCTATCCAATAAAGGCACAAAAAGCCTGAAAAAAAAAAGACTTATTCTTGATCTGAATGTCAAACTCTTGAAATATATATTTCAATAGATTTAATTTACAAATTGAAATATGAACACACATAATTGTAATTGTCAGGAGGTTGACGGTTTAGTCCTTTATAGATCATTAGATTATATCTTAATATTATTAACATAATGTATCAATGATATACCTTACCTTTCCCACAAATAGTCGATATAAATCACGCCAGTTGTGTCCAATACTATTAATTTCCCATAAATCCCATTGCTTTACTGACCAAAAAGGATGTGACACACACTGAACATTCCTTGGTGTTTCTGGGGTTGAAGTAAAAATTTCAATAAAATTTACAAAATTTGGTGTAATTATGTGGAGAAATATCAACAGGCCTCTTTCACTGAAGACATTTTAACATGTCACAGTGGGAATATCACAGGTATAAATACTTAATGTTGGCTTAATTCCATTTAGCTGCTTCAGTTTCAGGGGTGCCTTTTTTCCTTTTATAACAAGTCAAAATGTCTGCCGGGAAAAATACCTGTTCCTCAAGTAGAACAACATACAGTGGGGTCCAAAAGAAAGACTCACTCTATATAAATAAATTTAATTTTACATAGTTAATTACACACTATTAAGCTGATAACTGCTCACTCCACAACAAAATTATATTGATAAAATTAAAATTTCCAAATACTAATTCTTAACTTTTGAATTGGGTTTAGTTTATTATCACATTTGTTCCAAAGGAGGAAAATGTTCAAATAGAGATACATCGATTATTCCCCAGCTTCATTTTTCCCTCCCAGGTTTTATGGACACGTCGCTGTGAGCAATAACTGCCTTTGTGTCCACTTGCTAACTGGAAGTCCAAAGTCACTTACAGTTCATTGCCACCATTAACCCCACCCAACATGCTGTTCCTGGCAATGGCAGCTGGGATTAGAACTTGATGTTCATGAAAGGGTCAAGAGGTGAAGTGAAACTCTGTCTAACATGTTGCTCCAAATTCTCCCCCTAGGTTGAGCTCTAATGACTCTAAAGGCCATTGCCCATGATATCCTTCATACTCAGTGACTCCTGGGGAAGTATCTGCATTTATTATGTTTCTCCACTCATTTATTCAACTGTATGTTGACACTACATTACTACTATTAATTAGAATGTCTCCTCATCTACGCTTGAATGATTACATTATGAAAGCAACTGAAATAAGACAAGAAGCCACTGATTTGCATAAATATTTACAATTGACCTGAAAAACAGGTTGTGTCTGTCTATTGCCAGACAAGAATGTCAGTACTGGACAATTCTGAAAAAAGCCCAAACTATGTTCAGTTTTTTTTATTTTTTTATAAACAATATCTCACTTTCTACAATATCTGTGCATGGCAACTACAGTATGGTTAAGATTAGGGAAAGATTGTGGTTATATTAGCAAATAAACTACAGTTTAGGCATGATTCACGTCAGGAAATCAAAGCTCTTGGTTATGGTTAATGAAAACTTATGGTTATGGGCTGATTATAACTTATCTGATAGTGATGTTTGGGTCGAGACCTAGAGACAACAGTTTACTCCTTTTAATTTGAGGCTATTGAGACATGCATTCACAAACTACGACAGAGTTAAAGCTGCTTATCTGATCCATGTAAGAGCCAACGGCCGTAAGAGCAGTGAAACACTCTAGCATCTCTTAAGTCTCTTGGAAACAGGTTTTTCACAGCCGTCAGGCGTAAACAGCATGAAGTCGTGTGAAAGCAAAAGAATCTTGTTGACACTGCATTTAACTCTGACATCCCAGCACCCATTAATAAGGCCATTTGTACAATATGCCAATAATTTTGGGGAAATGTTTGTGTTTTAAAGTCAATGTAACTGTCAATGTTCCTCAAGAAAAACAGCTCCATCCTCTGGCAACAAGGCCTTGTGTCTAAATTGCAGGATGACTGAGCGAATTGTGCTAAAAACATATTCTCATCACATGACAGGTTGTAAACTGGATTCATTCACAGGGGGATCAAGGTGCATCCATTGCAAGCATGCCTGCATAAAACTCAGATTGTTAAACTATAAACCTCTCATTTGGCATAGCATGTTTATTATGCTGCTGCACCATCCTGCCTGTTTACTCCTGAATTCTCCAGTAGTGTGAGAACTCAATCAAAACAAACAATAAAAACAAATGAAACAGGGGTTTTCCTCCTGACTTCAGGCTATTTGGATGTGCACTCATACAGTAGCAGGATGCAACAGTTTCTTCTTATTATTATTATTATACCTTTACTCGTACTGTGCTGTAGTACAATTTTAAGAGTACTGGTGTTTGTTTGTAGTTTTGTAGATTGTAAAGCTCTTTGAGGAAAATTTGTGCATTGGAATAGATAAAAAAAATTACTCGATATTTACTTTTGATATAATCTACTGCTTTGAAACATTTTGAGTGCAGGACTTTTGTTATTTTCAGATTGTAGCACTGTGGCTTTAATAAAATCTGGACACACCTCACCACACCAGTGGCCTCCTGGCTTTCCAACACTATGATTCACCTGGACAACCAGCCCTTTCAAATCAGGGTCATGTACAACAAAGCAGCAGAAACTGGAAAACACATATCTATCTGGGCATCTTTCAGCCGTTACTGACAAAGCTGAAGGTTGACTCTTGCAGGAACTTTCAGTGCTTTTAAAAAGAAAACCACACACACCACGTACTTTTTTTTTTGTAACAAAAAGTTTTTATTGGCTTCTCTAATCCGTTCATCATCTCAATAACAGGTACAGCCTGGGAAATCATATCACAAGGGGTCTAGAACAAATAAGACAAAGGAATGGGGAGGCTTCTGCTACAAAATTTGGTATTGAGGTGACAGAAAAAAGCCATACAAAAATGTCTTTATCATGCATACTGGAGAAAAACTCAAAAAAAAATTGAGAACACACATTTTTAGTGTTTTTGTACATTTTTGTAAACAATATCCTTCTAGAGATCATATCAAAACACATTATGGCAAGTAACAAAAATAAGGGATATAACATGAGAAAATGAATGTTCTATGAGGCATCTAGAATGCAACACTGCTTGGCGTGGATGTTTTTACAGAAAAAAAAAAAAAATACATTTGCATTTTGAGTCATTCGCTCTATAATTGTAAACACAGGCAGTGTTAAATGATTATACAATATGTCGAACCTATACTACAAATATTTCCACTACATACATGAAACGCGTGTCCCTGCTTTCTTACGCTTTAGTGATATGAGGTATATTTAGGTCAATCTTATTGTCTTTTTTTTTCTCTCCTTTAAAAGCATAGTGTGTGTTTGGAGTGAAGTGGCTGGTCAGTCAGTCTTTGTTCCCTGTGATCTGAGCAGCTTCAAAGTCTCTTGGCTGTGGAGCTCACAGACATAGGAAAAGGAAGGGGGGGGGGGGGGGG